>NC_135860.1:15052159-15199659 GCF_031162955.1 Sander vitreus
TGGCAGCTATGGGGCTGCTGAGGGGCTTCAGAACTAATATTTTCACATCATCACATTACAGATTAAGTTGTGTTTAACACCACACATTACATTACATTGCATTACATGTAATTTAGCTGTCACTTTTTATCCAAAGCAACTATGGGTTAAGTTTCTTGCTCAGGGACACATTGGTTGATGTATCGCAGTGGGAATTGAATAAAGTGAAGGTGACTATTGGCTAGTGGAAAACAATGGCTCTTCAGAGAGATAATGTTCAATCCTCCATACTAACTACTGTATAAAGACCACATTAAGTATCTTGTTAAAACATGACATACTGGTCCTATTAGCAACTAGACAATGAAGCCCTGTTGTCCTCTGCATATGGCAAAATGCACCTTCATAATCCATAGCACCCTAAAAAGGCATGTTTTTGGCATAAGTATTTTGATGTAACTGTCTCGTATTTTTTTCTCTCCAGTAAATCAGGCAAGAAAATGATGAAATTACTTTAAAATCTGGGGAAACTGAAGAATTAAAGACCCTCTACTGCTCTCCCAAAAATAATCTTAGATATGATTACTTTCATTTACTTTTAATGTAATTTTAAACTAAACAAACATTTTAAACTCAGTCAGGATTTGCACCTGACATGCAAATAAACACTTTTTTTTGACAAATTATGAAATAATAATGTAATGTAAATGTAATCACACTGCATGTATCCTACAGTGGATTAGACATATGTCCCACTAAGCTGCCAATGAGGTGATAAAAGTTAAAGAGAACAAAAAGTATTTTGGGCTTTGTTGCATAGATACTAATGGTGTTGATATGCTGTGTTTTTGGCAGTGTTTTTTGTGAGTGTGAGAATGAGTGAGTGTTTAAAAGGGATCAAGTTGGGTGGGGTGCACAAGCTTGTATTACACAATGACAAATCTGCCCTGAGGGGGTCTGACATGGCTTTGTGTGCCTTCCTTCTCTCTCCCCCCTTCCTGCACTCTCCATTCTTCACTTTTTCACCCTGTAAGAACCATCCTCTGGGATGTGTTTAGTGTGTCTGAGTGACAATAGTTCCCTTGCCATAGCATGTGTTTGTGTATGTGGGGAAACACAGAGGTATAACTAAGGACAGTGAGGGAGTTCCCACAGTTATGCCTCCAGACATATTCTGTCATCAGACAACTCCTCCTGTGTGTTTGTGCTCAGAGCAAAGTGGAGTGAAGGCAAATAGCGAAATGAAACACCTGAAAGCCGACAGACTTCACATGTTATGTTTATTGTTGTTTCAGCATTGCCACAGCAGGACATCCTGAGCAGGAGTTTAGAGTCCCACTGTAGGAAGTGTGTGCAGCAACATAAAGCTCAAACAGCAACTTTGCAGGGCACAATTAAATTCACAAGATTCATTTCCTTTCCTTCTCAACTTTCCATCCACTCACCAAATGATTTAGTTAAAAAGAGAAATTACGAAAGGGATTTCTGCAGGGAAAACACGTTTGCTGCATTGCTTCCCCTGACATCAGCGTGGATGGTGGAAAGAAGATAAGGAAAGTGTGATGGGCTGATACATCTCTGTGGTCGTATCTGAGTAAAATACGTAATAAAAGTTTGTCAGAAACCACCTCTGGCTCCTGAGATTCACT
This sequence comes from Sander vitreus, assembly GCF_031162955.1. NCBI lineage: Eukaryota > Metazoa > Chordata > Actinopteri > Perciformes > Percidae > Sander > Sander vitreus. The sequence continues at coordinate 15,053,788 of NC_135860.1, forward strand.
CAGTAAGAGAGCTTGTCACATACTGAAGGTCCTCTTGAAGAATGCAACTCTGTGGTTAGGTTACAGAGAATTGGGACTGTCCTGTTCAATTTGAGTCCAAAACAAAGGGCAAAACAACATTGGCATTACACAACATGGAAACAGATCCATATAGGGTACATATGAAGGTAAGGCTAATGGGGCTAATGAATGTGAGATTTGTGTGAGATACTTTTGTAAGTGAAGCCTGATGCAAGAATCAGACTATTTGACAAACTCACAGTGTAACATGTTATTATTCAAGAACTGCTATTATATTCATTAGTAGTCATATTGATTAGCAGTGCATTGATATTTGGCATTATGTAAACATCTTAAAGTTGTACTACTAACTTCTTCATGCACTAAAGCTTCCAATACAATCACTGTGTACTGTATCAAATGTATATAAACATAACAAACATACAAATGCATTGCATAAACAGATTGAGTATTGAGACATATCAACACAGCCATGCAAAATACTAATTTTCATCTCTTTCACACTAAAACACACTCACACACTTTCACTCTTCACAGAAAAGCTTACGAAAAATTTTAGCTTGGTTGCTACTTGGTCATTCTTCTCTAGTTTGGCTAGCAAATATATCATCGTGATTATAATATCATAACATGTTTAAAAAAATCTCTATAAAGCTTTTGAAATACACACTGTGCAATATAAGACAAAAACTGCTATTTTTGGCTAAGGCCACAATGATTTTGGTATAAAATACATAAATTTCTGTTCTTAAAGATATAAATAACAAATCTAAAAGACTATTTTTAAAAACCTAACAATACATTACATGACATATACATGGCCTTTGTATATCTGTGACCCTACAGCAGGGTCAGGTCCAGGTACTGCCCCGCCGGCTTGGTCATGAGAGCGGGGAGGGACATGAGAGGAGCATCACCGCCACTGGACTGACCAATCAGACTGCTGCTCAGGAGAGACACGGACTCCGCGGGACTCTGGAGGGGGGGAGGAAGGAGAGTTTGGGGTAAGGAAGGGAAGAGAGAGAGAAGAGTATTATCGCAGTGGAACAGCATCAAACACAGAGCCCTTATACCAGCACCAGATGTTACCCATCACCTCCTCAAACACCTGAAAGCTACACCTGTGATTCCCTAATATTTCACTACAACACTACCAACTGACCGTTTACTAAACCCTGCCCACATTAGTTACTGTTGCTATGCCTGTTAAGCTTTCCATTCTTGCACAGCACATAATGCAGTTTACAATAATAACTGGACGATTCACCACATAAAGATCATAGTAAATTTTTTTTTTAAACAATAAAGTTAATAGTGAGCCGGTTCCTTTAAGTGAACGATGGGAGCTGGCTCCCGTCTGACAGCCAAGTTCTTTTTTTTGGTAAAATAATAAAGGCAGAATAATAGGATGATTCTATAACGTATTTGTTCAATATTATTCAGAAATGTCTCACTTTGGTAATAAGATTAAGAGCCAAGCATTGTGAGACTTTTGTATATTGCGCCAGTCGATGCTTCTCGCTGAAATACACTTTGGGAGTTGTAGTTAACTTCTCCCCTAAAACACACAATTTTGTATCTTCTACTTTTATCTAGTTAGCCGGACATGCCAACGATTCCAGCTCACATTAGAGCAGATAAACACAGTGTGTGATTAAACCATCCCTTAAACTTTAACTGTTGTATTTTTAGTTTCAGAAAGGTGATTCAAAAATAAAAAATAAAGACACCACTGTCCAAACTCATGAGATAATGGACAAATCCAAAGCTTGACAGGTCTGTTAAGACAGGTCCTAGTTATGGTTACTAAGCTATGATTGGACAATCACTGATCAGAGGTGGGGTTTAGCGAATGGTCAATTAGCCCTCTTGGCTATTGTTGTAGGTCATAAATAACTTCTTGAGAGGACAGAAATGTAGCTAGTATTAGATGAAGCACAATGCTGTAAAAGGCAAAACTATTGAAGACAAAATCCAATGATTGATTAAAATCCAAGAAATTTCCTCTAAGCACTCAACCCAATCAAAAATGTGTCCAAAATCCCTTGTCTACAAAGGAATGTCGGTGTTGTGTTGAGCCCTGTAACCCCTGGTGAATACCCAAACCACAGCTACAACCACCATCTAACCTAAATCCCTCTCACTGAGCCCTCAGTCAATCCTTACCTGCCTCAGACACCTTAAATACACACCCATTCTTTGGGCTGCGTAAGCAATGTCCCGGTCAGGTCGTGAGCGTGCACAGGCCCATGGGCGTGCATGAGAGCATCTTCAGGGGCATACTGTGTTGTGATGAAGGGGGAGGAATGACAGAAACAGGGGGCTGAGAGACAAGCAACCAAAGACACTAACCTAAAGGCCACATAGACCTGTGAACTCCAGCATGGGGGTGAAAGAGGAGTTTATTCATGGGACAAAAAAGCTGCATATTTTTTCACTCCAAGTTTGTCTCTTCATTTAGTATAAACTCTTATTGATCATATCCCTTAGATTCTTCACTCTTTCAAGTTTAAATAAGACCTGAGTTCCACCAATTCAAGTCTAAGCAAGCAGCAATGCATGTGTGACAGAACAGGGCGAGTAGACAGGATAAACTAGTTTGATAGCTTCGGGGCAAACACATTCGATGCCTGACAATACACACCCACAACAGAAGGAGATTTGAATACAACACTTGGATCCTACAGAGAGAGTATTTACATGTATATGAACTGTATTAATAACCACTTATTACACATATATGGTTAATTTGTAGAAACCTGTCTCTTACCTGGTATGCCTGCACTGCATTAATGAGGTCTTTGACTCCATTGCTGCTGTAGGTCAGACCTGGCATGCGAATCAACCCCCCTGGGGAGGCGAGCGAGGAGAGAGAAGAGGGGGAGGGGAAGAAACCTACGGTGGTAGGTGAGCCAGGTGGACTGGAAAAAAACAAGGAAGAAGGCACAGACAGACTGTTACCAAGAAAATATCTTTAAAAACGAAACAAACTAAATGCTTTGAACAGGCATGTTCCTCAGCAAACAAACATACATATCACAAGACTGGGAGTAACTTTGGGCGTTGTCTATAAAATGTTTTCTCAACGACAGAGGGCTGACCAGGGAGAAACAGAGGTCACAGAAGTTTACCAAGTTCTCTGATACCACAATGTTCAGTTATTAACTACCCTTGTCCCAGCCGTTCTCCTTGCCAAGATGCATTTTAACAAAAACTGCTCTTCTTTTTCCACTTTGAGGAATAGTCGATTTTTTGTGAATTTGCACACAATAAAATACCAGATAAAATATAATACTACACCATTGTATTTTTGTAATTATTGCAGTCCAAATAAATCGTTGCGCAGTTCTTTGTGTTATTTCACAGTAAAGATTTGGGAGAAAATTGCAAGTCAGCGACGGAAAAGTGAGTTTTTAAAGGGCTCTCCAATATCCAAAAGTGTAAAAAATATAATTAGATACAGTATCTTGAAATGTTTTAGTGCACACATGTTCTTCAAGGTACCATAATAATGCCTATGGAAACAGAAGGCGCAGAAAATCAAACATGTAAACAGTAACGGTTTATTTTTTTTATTCGCATGCTCAGCAGCACACATCCCGCAAGTAAACACTGTCTGTCCGTCAGCTCTCAAATCTTTTCATAATAGTCCGGAAGTGGTTAATTTTATGTGCAATTACCATGTAAAGTGAATCTGCAATCAAGCACGTCTGATTTGAAAATTTCATGTGACATTTTTGTGGGGGCTGGACAAAAGCAAGCTCTCACAAAGCGATTCAAATAATTATCATGAGGATAATAATTGATGAGGATAACCAGGAGGACTGGTTAAAGATTTGGAGATTACTGAGAGAACTGGAATTATACGTAAGAATAAAATGAAAAGTTTGTTCTAGACAGAGGAATCAGATAATGAAGGGCTGTATTTGAATGCCAGCCTGTGTTGGTCTGTCACCATCACTTTTTACCTAGGGTAGTAAGCAGCGTAGTTCATGTATAGCTGAGCTGAGGCGGGGTAGTAGGCATGTCCTGGTGGCAGGTGGCGTGGGGCCAGCAACATCTGACCCATGGGAGGGTAGAGGGCAGCAGCCTCTGTAGACATGACAGGTGGAGCGGGGGCGAAGGAGTAGGCTGATGGAGATAAACCTGGAGAAGTGAAAACATAGGGAGAGACAAGATACTTAAAACAGACAAACAGTAACCGAAATAGGGAATGATGATGGTGAAGTCTGGTCATTGTTTGTTTCTGAGAGAGGCGCTCATGCAAACGTGCAAACAATGACCACTATAACTCAGCACCTGACACATGTCTAATTGATAAATGCATGGAGCCCTCGATATATCTCATATTTGCAAAATGAGAGCAACATTGCCCTCAGAGCACAGACACATTGTCATAATCCCAGAAGTGGTTGTGACTATATTCTGCAGAAAACAAGTTACATGAAGTAAGTTTATATATTTTTACATATGGTCCATACCATTTTAGGCCTACAGAATCGGTGCTGCATGAACACTTGCCCCCTCCCCAAATTATGTTTGTGGCTACGTTATGTTTTTACATGGAACAGGGACTTTCTGTCAAACGTGTTTTGCTCAAGAATAGTAAAAAATGTGATCTTGTCTCATGATGAACTCACTACCACCCACACATGTTTAGCCTTGAATCCCTGTGCTGTGTACCTTTCACTCATGTGAACATCTGCACTTCATACAAACAATTCACAAACATTAGACCACTTTTGAATTGCACCTCCGTTTGAAAACTAGGAGTGCACATTTTTGGTGAAGGACTACAGACACGGAGAACATAACACCAGCGTTCAGCTCTGCCCACCTTTCCCACAGCTCCCCTGATTGGACAAGCACAGGAGATGCACACACCTGAGGTGCGCCGGTCTACTGAGGCTAAATCCCACAACCGCCAAGACCAATCTGAGAAGGCTGGAGAGTTGTAAGCCATTTTGACATCTAATAGACTAGCTGTCTTGCTTACACTTTTCCAACCCTGTCAGACCTTTATGATCATGATGGTAAAGTGTTAAAATTAAGAATGAGTAACAAACATGCCGTTGAAGAAGATGAACTACAATCAGAATGTGTGAACACATGTGAAAAGGTAGAATTAACAGTTAACACGTGAGATTTCTCAGTGCATGCAGATGGGTAATTTAATTACACTAAATTACAAGAACACACACACACACACACACACACACACACACACACACACACACACACACACACACACACACACACACACACACACACACACACACACACACACACACACACACACAATTAAATCCTCCTGGTCAGACCAGATGTCCTCTACCTCCCACAGTACTAGATTGGAGAAAACCCAGAAACTCTGCCCCCCACGGCAGGAGACCACCTACCCTGCAGTCCCGAAGCACCCCCAGCTCCCAGCAGCACTTACGTCTTGACTTACATGGCGGCGGGCTCAGCCCTGTCCCACTCCTGTTCCGGGTGTGTGTGTGTGTATGTGTGTGTGAGAGCGAGCCTCCCATCAGCACCAGGCCCATCTCCTCTGCGCTGCAGGAGAACACCTCCACGTAGCGGCTGTTGGCCCCACGCTGGCTGGACATGACATGCTTGTGGAGCCGCTGTGAGGCCTGGATAGCCCGCTCTGCTGAGGTCATCTGGATGAAGCAGTCACCTGATGGACGACCCTGGAAACAGAGACAGTCAGACATTACTCTGCAGCCTTGTGTCAGAGAGCATGTGAATCCATGGGTGTGTCAGTGCGGTTATTGCATGTACCTGCTGGTTGAGGACCATGTGCACGCCATGTGGTCTGATATCGTGTGTAAACTCGCCCAGGAAGGTGAGGATGTCCTCTATGCTCGCTGTGTACGGCAGCCCCCTCAGCCTCAGGCAGTCCCTCACACCACCAGGAGAGGGCAGGAGTGACACTGTGGGCAGCATTGACACCAAGGGGGCAGGTGCCACGGGGATCAGAGGGGCTGACGAGTACCGGTTTAACACCTTATACACACACACACACACACACACACACACACACACACACACACACACACACACACACACACACAGAGTTAAGAATGACATCCCCTACCTGCAGACAGTCAGGGAGGAAGTACTGATTTAAACTGAATCGAGTTTAGGGAAGCCTTTCTCCCCTTTACCACATACTTTATAAAAAAAGGACAAGAAAAAAAAAAAAAGGATACACTCAAACACCATAATAAAACAGTTAAAATTAAAAAATCTAGAAAGTGTATACACACTGAAACCCACGCAGTACAGGCCAACTTTTAGCAGACAAAGACAAGTCCACGTTGTGTTTAAATGTGTGTTACAATGTCAGACAAAAGCTGCCTTGTTTGCATTTCTGAAAAGGAGCAATAAAACTCCTTAGTCTGTCATACATTAAAAGCATGAGGAGAAGCCTCTGCATATATATGGCTGTGGGCTGTGTGCTTATCAGTCCGCGAAGATAAGAAAATTAGTCCACGTGTGTTCATCTCACAAGAGAGGGAGAAAGAGAGTCTGGTAATATTTAGTATTTATGTGTACCTACATGCTTAAGGGAAACACAAACACACAGTCCACCTTGCTATGCAGGTCCACAACCACATGCTCTACTCCAATAATTCCTACAATCAAATGAGGAGACAAGAAACACACCCACACACTCACACACTTTATTTCTAAAAATCCTCTTTTGCTCTCAAAAATCTAAGAGGATAACAAGATAGAACAGACAGACCTTAACTTAAAACAAAGGACACATGAAGAAGACTTTGTACAAGCTAAAAATGAAAACACACACACACACACACACACACACACACAAAATTGTGCACTTTGCACAATTACACACAGCACAAAGAAGCACACCCACATCCAGGCGGACTCCCTGACTTACCTGTTGGACCTCTGCTGCTGTACTTTTGAACAACTCAATATATCTTCTCCCCAGGATTTCCTTGTGTTTCCTCAGAGCACACTGGGCGTGTTCCTCACAGGCAAATAAAACAAAGGCATCGCCAGTGGGACGCCCGTCTGGATAGCGAACAAATAGGATGCCATCCTTCCCTCCGCTGACCGGGCACATGTCTTTAAGACCATCCTCCGGGGAAAAGAAGTTGAGCACCTGCTCATGTGTGGCTATGAAAGGAAGACCTCGCATCCTCACTATGATCTGGTCCTCTTGGGACAGGAACATTGCTACCTCATTGGAGGTACCTGGCACACACACAGGGACACAGACACATCTATTTAACCAGATTTCGACAGCAAGTTTTTCTTTCTTGAGCAGCACTCTGTGATGGTATGGAGTGATTGGAGGGCGTTTTTCCTCCCTCTTATTCCATAATTAATAAGAATAAACTTGACTCTTATCCCTTCATGGTTTTGAGTGATGGTCCGGCCGTCATTTTTATGATAATAAACATCAGCACTGTGTACTTAAATGGTAATCTCTGTTATCTAAGAGGGCTTCATATGAGTAACATATGAGTAACTAACCTGAACTATGCCTTTTTGACAAACTTTGTCTGCAAGTTATAATTTTTCTGTAGAGATGACGAGTGGGCTGAAAAAGTCAACTCCAAAGCAATTATTTAGGATGCTGGAATATGTTCAGATCCCAAAAATCAATATTAGAAAATCTTTGAATACAAACACAAACAGCAAGGCATTTGGTTTTTAAATAATGAATTGTAAGTTGATTCTCATAACAGGAAATTCACGCTCAAACTACAGCAGCACCACTGAAGAGCTTCAGGACTCAATTTAGTCAAACTATATTGTACAAAACCCCAAACATAATTTTATGAAATGCCTCGGTTGGTGCTGGTAAGGTAAAATACATTATAGTAAACTTGGTGAAATCTTCTCACCTCCTGCTATCTTCAGGAAGTCCTCTCCTGTTGCTTTGTAAACCTGCCATTAGAAATGAACAAGACCGAAATGAAGAATTATGGTCACTACAGGTATAGCGACATAAGTGATTAATTTAGGTCAATGTGGCTGATTCACTTAATTAATACAGACTGGAAGGGTTCAGACTGGTTACCTCTATGTATCTGTTGCCCATGTGGTGTTTGTGTCTCTGCAGCGCCAGGTCTCTGTGATCTTCGCTGACAAAACGAACAAGAGCTTCTCCGTTCCTCCTCCCCTGAGCATTAAGACACAATGCAGCTCCTCCTCTATACAACACAACATGCAGAGAGTTATAGAGGATGTTAAACCTGATGTCAGCAGCAGGTTTCAGTATACATCATGTTGACTGATCGATACAAATCCTCCATAAATGAAAGTGCCGTTACTATAGCTACAACATACTTAGCAATGTTGAGTCCTCTGAAGAATCGAGCAATGTCTTGGTCAGAAGACTGCCATGGCAACCCTCTGGCTCTGATCACTGTGTTGTCACACACTTTCTCCATCTTACTGCTACACACACACACACACACACACACACACACACACACACACACACACACACACACACACACACACACACACACACACACACACACACACACACACACACACACACACACACACACACACACACAGCAGGAGTAGACTTGTAGTTAATTTCAGAGGCAGAGAACAAAATGTTTTTTTTTATCATGTGCAAACTTTACTTACCAAGTGCCAGACTCGAACTTCTCACTAACTCTCTCCTGTGTAGAAAATGTGTGGCCTGTAATGGGAAAGCAATAGAGTTTGGTTTCCAAAATGAGATCTGAAAATTAGACCACCTAACTGAAACTAATGATAGTACTTTGTAAACAACACGGCATTGGTCTAAAAGTCTTGGGAGTAAAATGCTGACTATATTTTGCATTCATGAACTGAACATTTTACAGAAATTAACATAAAGAGCAATTTACTTAAGGGTTGCAACTCACAATTATTTTCATTGAATATCAATCTGCCAATTGTTATCTCTATTTATTGATTGATTGTTTGGCATAGGAAATAGTGAACAATGCCAGAAATGAAAGCCATATATTTAAATGTCGTTTTGTGCAACCAATAGTCCAGAAGTCCTCACATTGGAAAAGTTGAGACCATTAAATAATAGGCCTTTTTGATTGAGAAATTACTAAAACAATTAATCAATTGTCAAAATAGTTCCTGATTCACTTTCCGTCTCAGCCCTTATCTCCTTAAATATCATCTTATCTCAGCAGTGCTTTTGAAGTTGCATACTTTTCTGATCCTACCTGTAAACACACAGTAGGCCTATATGTCAAACTAACTAACATATCCCTAATGTTTCACTTTTGTGTACAATAATATATGGTACTCACAAAATGGCTCAGAAAGCAGGGCAAGGACAATACTGCCCATAATCTGGGTCTGCTGTACTGCTATTTCTGCAGGCAATATGGCTGATGGATCCAGGGTGACTGAGGGGTCCCACATGGCGGGCACATCAACAGGTAAACTAAGAGCTGAGGAGGAGGCAGTCAAGGAAAGCAAACAAGGAACAGCCAAAAAAATGAACACAGTCTAACAGTTCGGAGAGAGCAAAAGGTGTTTGTAGGTATGTATGTGTGACAGGTGTAAATGAAAATTGGGGTGGGGGGAGGGGGGCAGCAAGCGAGGCAAGAGACACACACACACACAGAGTAATGTTAGTTATCCTGTTCCAGTGGGTGTGTAGGGTTTGCCCTGTTGGCTAAACACACACTCACTCACTCACTGAGCGCTGCCATTGTTTCCTTATTTGCATTTCAAAACCTCTAGTCTTGTAGCCAACACCCGTGGCTAATAAACTTCTAATTTGTGTGTTTCTGAGCGATATAAGTGCTCAAGAGATCAAGCTGAACATGCGGCTAAATAATAAAAAAATAAAAAACTGTCCAAAATACAGTTAAACATTAAATGCATTACATATAACAGTGTAGTTCACAGTCATTCACTTGCACACCAAATGTAAACAGGGGACACATTAAAGGATACACTCTGCCATGATGTGTACATTCAAAGCCTTGAGGTCAGATGTGGGGAAGTGCTTCTTGAACTCTTTCCGAAGGTCAAAGAATGAGTAGAAACAGTCTGGGACCAGGATGTTCTGAAGAGGAAAGAGATTAAATGAACGGATGTGAACATGTAGCCCATCAACAGCTGCCATTTTATTACCATCATATTACTGTTTGCTCATGCCAGTAGAATGATCTCTGTGTAACACTTCACGCAGGTTTAAGACATGTGGGAGAATTTTGTCAGCCTCATTGTGTTGGTGGTGTTTCATGTGTCTTTAGACAGATTTGCATGACTGTCTCTTTGATGAAAATCAACTTCAGCACAGTGCTGACACAACAAATCCCTTTGCGACTGTGTAAGCGCTGAAGGTTACCTACAGCACTGAGTGAACATCCGCCCTGGCTGGAAGGCGTTCACCCACCAAGCTTGCTCACCTTGCTCGCGGCCTCAGGGTGAATCACTTGACGGATGTGGAGCTGCCCGTCTGTACACAAACACACAGACGTGCCTGCGCCCGTGCTGTTCACCTCGTTTGTCAGTTGTAGATGAAACTGCAAAAACAGGCGTCAAACATTTAGAAAATAAATTAAAAAGTTCATAATCTATCTTCAGGCAGCAGTAATAATTACTATTTAATAAAAAATGCCTATTTCTAGTGACTTCAGTGAGGTTATTACCAGGTTTAATGCTGTCTCTAGACTTGTGGCTGTAAAGACATTATCTGCTCCGAATCTATTGTCCTCTTCCACGCTCTCCTCCACCACATCCTCCTCCTCTTTTTCCTCTGTCAAGTCTGAGAGGTCCGGCTTAATGAGAAGCTCATTCACCTTGCCCAACTGGTTCAGAGAAGAAGAAAAAACATGTCAGTCTTGAAACAGAAGTCTACACAGAAACTCACAAGCTGTAGGCTGATATAATAGCATTAAATGTCTGTAATATATAGGCTACCTTTATTACATTTATAGTATCACATTGAATAACAAAAGCAGGAGTATGTTTAAATATCTTACTATGTAGACATCATTAGTAGAAGATATGTGTCCTCCCATTGTACTGAATAACTTCTGAGCCTATATTCAGCTCATGTCAGATGTTTACTCACCTGAGTCGCCACATTATAAATGGGTGTCGTTTGTATTTTAGGCTATTTCCGTTAGAGTTGTTTAGCTGCCCACTCCTTTAGTTACCACTACATTTCCTGCTTTAGAATAACAATAGCCATTTGTAATAAGTACCTAGTCTAGTTATTCGTTATTACCTTTTTGTTCTTTACATCCACCACCTGCCAAACCAACTGCACTAGCTCCTTCTCGTCAGATCCCAGCAATTCTCCGCTCGCGCCAGATGTGGCGGTGAAAATCACCACCAGGTAATCGACCTGCGCCGTCATCTGAACACAAACAGCTTAAAAAAAACAAAAACAAAAACCTAATCTAATACTGCACAAAAGTAAAGGACAGCAATTGAAGATACGCCGGAGATGAGATTACACACAGGAGCCGAGATATAAACACCTGTACTTTGACACCTGGGCGTAAAGGTGAGGTCCTTAAATCCAAGTTTCGTCGCGTGTTAAAGTTTACGTGAAACCTCCCGCAGTCACCATCGCGGAGTAATAATGGCTGCACATTCCCCGTTTTTGTAGTACATGTACCTGTGTGACCACGTGACTCTCTACCTGCCCCTCCCTTCTTCAGGTACGTGGCAGACCACGGAGGAAATAAATATCTGTACATTTCTCTGTTTAGAAATGTATATTGTATTATACTGTGTATTTCTTTGTATAACAATTTACGAGACCCGGCAGGTATCAAAAATGTAAAATGGTTTACTTGAATAATCAGCTTATATTGAAGATCATTCAATCATTTCTGCTACTATGATTTCCTGTTTTTACGCAAATGTATATAATTTAGCCTAATTTGACACATGTACGACACATCAACTAAAATGAAACATTGTGAAGGCAGCCTATATTTATTCCCGCACACTCCATAAAGGTTTCGGCCTTTGTGTATTTTGTTGTTGTTGTTTTTAAAATGACAACACAACACAACACAACACTACATACAATATAATTTATTTATATATATTTTTATTTTTTTTTATTTTTATATATATATTCTTACATGACAGCACAAATATAAAAACAACAACAACAACAAAATACACAAAGGCCGAAACCTTAAGTAGTGTGTGGGAATAAATATTTCATAACATATTTAAATGTTTCATTTTAGTTGATCATTAATTCGTACATGTGTCAATACGGTTTTGTAATATACTATAGCCTATTATATGATCTGTAGATCTGTATTACTATTATATTGTTAAAATTAGTCTTTTAGCTTATGATTTTCCATCAGTTTAACAACAACAACAATAATAATAATATAGCATAATATCAATAATAATAACAATAATTTATGAATCAAGTAATTTTCTCTTTAGACTAATATAAATATGTTGATCCATTCCTTATATAGCCTACATTTGTTCAGAGCTGGTCATGCTCCGGAAGTATTCATTGTCCCGGAAGTGTACCCCTGGCCCGACGGAGAGCAAAAAAGCGATGGCGGGGGACACTTCAACGGAGCTTCTTTTTCTAGATACGTTTAAGCACCAGAGTGCAGAGGTAATATATCTGACGCACTACCACCCCCTTGTATATTTACTTTAAAGCTGCCTGCATTTAATTCTCATATCGGTCATATTCAGGAATTTTGGAGATTGATGCTAAACTTCCAAGCTAACGATGTCAACATGGCTTACACAGTTGTATCATGGTCGTTATAATAACGTTGCAATTCACAGCTTTAATTGCGCTACGCACTCGCCTAAATGCAAATCTTATTGTAGCAAATATATTAGTTAAACGTAATTTTATTTACATAACCTCATAACGCCATCATCTGTTTGGTTTTTGCATCCTTGCGCAGTTCGCTTGCTAATTAGCTGAGTGGCTAATGCTTATTGTAAAGTCTCAACCTGGCCATGTTTACCTCAGAGCAGTAGTATTAGTTGTGGTTGGTGAAGACATGGTATTCTCTAAATGTGTGTGTTTTTTTTGTTTTTTTTTAATTAATTATGATGTTCAATGCACTTTAGTTAACCAACGTGGATGTGGTGCGGTTTCCTTGCGGGGTGCTAATCACAGAGGTGCGGGTCATTCCTCCAGGAATCAAAGCACACAGCAACATACCTGACAACAGAGCATTTGGGTAAGAGCAATATGACACTCGCAAACACTGCGTTACATACAGTACAGTAAGTTGCCAGTTTATTAGGTCCTCCTAGATACATCTAATACAGTACAATAAAGCAACCCTGCAATAAATCCTTTATTCATCAAGGTTATAAGGTTCACTCTTTGTTGAAACTGGTTTAGAGAGTTGTTGATTCAACTTTTTGTTCTTTTTCATTTCAGTTTATATTAATTGGGGTATACTAAATATTAGGTGGGTCCAGGGCTACCCAATAAACTGTCAACTCAATATAGTTGCAGTTAGGGATGCACCCATTGATACACTGGATCAGTATGAGTGTTTAAGTTGATACAGACCACATTGAGCACATTGGGTATTGATCATAACATGACCGATTCACAATAAATACAGTTTCTTTGTCAGTTTCATAGAATTCAGTTTTTCCACAAACCGTTACATTCATTTAGTCATGGCGGACTGCTGACTCATTTTTTAGTGCACAGCATTCCCTTGCCTTATATTACTTCACATCAAAATGAGGGCTACAAAGTAAGGTATACAGATTGTAAATTTGTGGAAAAGGAGAGTACTGGTATCGTATAGTTCTTCAATATCTGCAGACACCCAGACTCCTGGTATTAGAGTTGTATTGAGAGAAAAGATAGATGGTGCATCCCTTGTTGCAGGAAATCTTTAACGTCTTTGTAAATGATATATCGCTTCTGGAGATGTTTGTTTGCTACAGATACTTCAATGTGTGCCTATAGAAAGGTATATTGACACCTGAGCTCCATTGTTGTGTGGATCCTAAATTCCACTGAGCCTGTTGGGTAATGTAATTTAACTGAATGCTCAACAATGTTATATAATGATAAAGTAAATTGAGGCGGAAATCCTTTGCGATGCTGATCAAGTACACTGTCTGTTATTATGGCTTATTTATAACACCCAAGTATATAAAAGTAATATCTACCGTGGCATAAATGGTATGGTAAATCTGTTGGTGGTTGAAAATTATATTGTCACATATGACGTGCCAATCACAAACATTATAAGATCTTAGTAGAAGCATGCTTATTGGCTCGCTGATGAGATTTACTCCTTGTGGATTGAAATTGGGTATTGAATAACGAGGCATTTTTCGATACTCAATACTTTAGAGGCAATTTGGTCAGTGCCCAAAAAGTAGCTGAACTGAAAAGTATTCAGTACCCAGCCCTATTATACACTCAGTGTTCACTTTATTTGATACAGCTGTACAATCAAATACAGTCCAAAACAAACTGTTCTGCCATAAAGTCTACTTTTATGATGCTCATAATGTTCCGTTTTTTTCTTGTCACCGTCATAGATGTTTAAATTAAATTATATGTTTTAGCACTGAGGTCACAGTTAGTGGTGGTGTTGTACTGGACTGTATCATATTCAGAGTTGCTTCTAATATTCGGACCCATCTCATGTACAGGGTAAAACATTAGAAACCAATTTCAATTTAACATAGGCCAGTACAACACCACCTTTTAAATACGACTTCAATAATAAACTTATAATAAAATGTACACATTTCTAACTTTGTCAAAAAAACTACACATGTATACTTCATAAAGGTAAACATTTATGACAGAGCTGTTGCATTGATTGAATTGCAGTAGATTGTAAAGGTGTACCTAACAATGTGGCCACTAAGTCTATATTATCATAACGCCCACCCCTATGTTGATGTAAAACTGAGTCTTCTGGATAGAAGGGGACTGAGCCCTGACTGCCACATTAATGTGTGCCTGTTTCTGTTTTTCCAGGGAGACGTCACCTCATGCCTTTCAGTTGGAGCTGTTCTTTAATAATGTTACTAAACCCAACAACCCCACGTTCCACAGGCTGGGCAGGTCAGAATGAATTTCACTCTCACCCTTGTTTTGTTTCTGTATTACTTTGAGCCTCCCCTTCATCTCTGCATTTCCCAAATCTCAAAAGTGCTTAAGATGCATATGTCTGTCTAATCCTGTTGAACCAGTCATGGTAACATCTGAGCCGTGTTCTCGGAGGCTAGAGGGGTGCGCGCGCGTGTGTGTGGGGGGGTGGGTGGGTGTGTCCATATTTAAGTCTCTTTGTTCCAATGCTGGCTAACTGGTCTGTCCAGAAACTCAACCCCACCCACACAGTAGCTGAAAGTGACACTGTAATTTAGAGGTTGCAGTGAAATAGATGAATAGTGGAATGATTAAGTCCAACATTTTTATTCTACCCTCATAATAACAGAGGTGTATTTAGACGCGTCCATTGTGTAATAGTCGTTGAAAGCTGTAAATATGACACACCCAAGTCATTATCTCTGCCGGGGAAGTTGGGAGCAGATTTCTTTTAACCTGTCTGATTGCTATTTAAGTATCTTACAAATCTCAAAAACAAATTTGACTGAAATGTTTTTGGACAGGAATCCTTTTTGTCAGCTGAAGTGATAATCAGGATAAAGATCATCCAGATAACCATAATTATGTAGTTGTGTGGGTTTTTTTATGGCATTTTGCCTTTTTGTGTTGTTATGGCAGTATGGGTGTGTTTGATGGCATGATACAAAGCCTCTGGCCATATTGGACCCAATATATCACAGTGACGTGGTGTGTGATTAATACCAGTGTCTCCCAACCTTTTTGAATTTTTTGACCTTGTTAAAGCTATGCTATGTCTGGGAACATGTGCACACGTCGATGGGTTGTGACGACTTCATGAAAGACTTAATCTTCCTCAGTTCGTTTTATCTGAATAATAAATAGATGTCTGAAGAGGAAATTTTCTGGTAACTCGCTTTATTTTGTATAAATGTATATGTATATGTATATATATATACCCCGTTTCAGGGTATCTGCAGGTCTTGAAATGTCTTAAAAAGCATTTTTCCTCAAAATTTTTTTAAATTTAACTTGGTAAAGAGTGTAGAATATTTTTAAAGGGAGGTTATGCCCTTTATTAGATAAAGAAAGCTGACAGGAAATTAGGGGAGAGTAAGATAGGCCGTGATGAGTGAGTGCCTTTTAGAC
Source organism: Sander vitreus (assembly GCF_031162955.1). Taxonomy (NCBI): domain Eukaryota; kingdom Metazoa; phylum Chordata; class Actinopteri; order Perciformes; family Percidae; genus Sander; species Sander vitreus. Next base: position 15,070,046 of record NC_135860.1, read on the forward strand.
ATAATTACACAGCAATTCTGTGCTGTTTGGAAAGAGGTTTATCTAGGACTTAACAGATTGCTGTTAAACTTCATTGCAGTCACATGCTATTTTCCTAACACTAAAATCTCTAAGATGATGAACAAACATTCACAAGTTCAAGAATAGTTCAGCCTTGGTGTATATTTGCACTGATGTTTTAATCTGCCTTGTCCTGCTTTCTGCCCTCAGTCTGGAATATGATGAGAACAAATCCATCGTGTTCAGACCCAGTGGAAAGGTAAATGGTCGTCCACAAACTAGATTTGTATTTATTTTTTTCTGTTGATTTTTGAATAACTAAATGGGTTTGTGCATGCAGGTGAACACAGACGGCCTGGTGCTGCGTGGCTGGTACACCAGTCTGACTGTAGCAGTGTATGGGACAGCAGAGCGCTCACATGGACATGACCAAGCCTCACCCCCTCCTCCTCCCACCCCCCCCCCCTCAACAGCCAAGCGGGCAGAAGCGGATCGTGAAACAAGGTGCGCATCGTAAGCCGAAACTACCCAGCGCTTCTTCCTTCACATCCCCTTCCTGATACTGAAGCATTTAATGGACAGGTTGTTCTTCTTTTCCCCGATTAGCTTGGTATGCTGTCAATCTATTGTACGGTTTGTTTTTTAAGAGTGGGAAAAAGATGACCAGTATAATGGCAGCCCACCCAGACCAGCACCCAGAGGGCCTCGTACTCCACCTGGGCCTCCGCCCCCGGATGATGATGATGAAGAGCAGGTCCAAGTGACGGGTGAGAACTGCACATCTATTCTGTGCTATTATTATTATATCTGTCACTGTTGATCCTGATTTATCAACAATAACAGAGACGCTGACGTAATTTAAGCATCTGTCTGGTTGATACTTCTCATAATTAAATCAGTGGTTCTCCTTAATCAAAATTAAAAGTTATATTTTGGGGAAATCCCACATTGGTTACACTGCAGTTTCTTTGTCTATGACATTATGAAATTCAATGTTTTCATCCTCATTTACATTTATTCAGTCCAAGCAGCCCGCTGACTCAATTTTGTGTACTTTACATCAGTGTCTACAATTGGTTTAAGTTTATAATCAACGTTATTTGTTTTTATGAAATGTTTCCGAATTACCCGGATTGTCCGAAGTTTCATTTCCTTTCAGTACGATAAGAAAATGAACATATAGAGTTGAACCTTTCTTGTGCTATATTTTTCTCAGTTACCTTATTTTTTCAAGGTTTTACAGTTGTATTTGAAAAGTTTAGTGTACAGGTAAAGGGCACTTAATGTTCACGAAAATGCGTTACATTTCCTAAGCAAGTCTCTGCATGCTGATTATCACAATGTACTGTATGGAATCACAATGTACCTGCCAGGTGCAAAAACATATTTTAAAAAAGTGTTATGCTTTGGATAATTGCTGGCATTCATGTAAAATATAAGCAATGTGTTAAAATGTGTACACATTGTAAAAACAGTGGTATGATGATCCTTAAGCTGTTTTTGCGTAATTAGGCCTGTACGTATGCAGATAAATGTATAGTTTGCATGTTTACACGTGCCCAGTGGGCATGTTGGGTGAACTGTGTGCCATCCGGCTTCTCTTGTGACATTTACAGTGGGCGTGGTCAAAGAAGAACCATGTGAGGGCCGTGACGACTACCTGGAGGCTGTCTCACCTGAAAGATCACTGCCTGCTGATGAAACCTACTCAGATGCTGAAGTAGAGGAAGAAGGCGAGGAGGAGGAGGAAGAAGAGGAGCCGGAGGAGGAAGAAGATGCACGGACTGAAGGGAGTGTTCTGGAAGAGGAGGAAGAAGAAGAGGAGGAAGATGAGGGTGAGGACGAGGAGATGGAGGAAGGTAGGGGAGTTATGTTGAGAGTAGGATAGTCTGCAATCCCAAATGGATGCCCAACCCTGAACCCCTTGGTACTGCAAACTCATCAGACTCCCCCGGGGGCCATGGGAGCAGGGTCCATTTGGGACTGAGCTTCAGTTGGAGAGAGTGTGTGCTGTGGCATGCTGCCTCCATCTACAACCGCTGGGTGCTCCAAACTCTCAGCTAGCCCATCCGAGCACTGTGAAGGGTCATGATCAACATTCATAAGCTGTCATGTGGAGGTCTCCCTCACATATCCTCACAGCCATGGCTGATGCTTTTGCTGTAGTCACACCCTGCATGTTAAACTAACGCAGCATGTTTGGAGTGATGCCGCCATGTGTGAGTAGGTTTGTCTGTGTATGAATTTGTGAATGAGCAAGGGAATATTTAGTCGTCGCTGGCCTCCCCATTTTCAATAATTTTTACACAAACACTTTATAAATGGTTGAAGAATCTTAAGAATTGTGTTCATAATAGAACATTTGTCAAATTTCCCCTCTCTTTTGTCTCTCCCACCCTTTCAGGTGATGACGGCTATGAGCAGATTTCAAGCGACGAGGATGATCTGGATAATGGTAGCTTCAAGTTGCCTACATTTGACATGGACTACACTCCTGAGGACCTGGCATCTGTCCCACCTGTCCAGTTTGACCCGTATGAGCGAGAACTCAGACCCCTGCTCTACTTCACCCCTCCATACAAGACTCGCTTTGATACACAGCTTGAGAAGGCCAGTGTGGAGGAACCCAGGGACCCTGGTGGAACAGAAGGATCAGCAGGTGTAGAGGAGACTGAGGCTGTTGCCCAGCTGAAAGAGCTACTAGCTAGTATTGGAAATGACAGAGATGTCCGCTGGGTCACTGCTGTGGAAGAGGCACCTGCACTACTGGCCAAAGGGTTGGCTTATTTAATCAAACAAGGAGAGGGCGAGATGGAGGAACCTGTTGGAGTTTTAGTCCAATGGGCGCTACAAGCTCTAAGTATGGAGATTGCTCTCACACAGCCCATTGCTCTTAACCTCAGACAATTGAAAGCCGGTGCCAAACTAGCATCACACCTTGCAGAGTGCCCACAGGGCCTTTCAGTGCTGCTACGTGAAGGGGCCCTGGGTGTGCTACTGGAGCTGGTCCAAGCAGACCATGTCTCCTCCACACTGAAGCTCAGTATCCTGAGAGCTCTGGGTGCTCTGACCAGCACTCCTGCTGGTGCAGAGGCTTTCCTACATGCAGCAGAGTCAGAGAAGAGTGGCTATCAGGTTAGAATCACAAAGTATAAAAACTTGAAAATGTTCTTTTCCTCAACACTTTTTCATTATATACAGATTTTCTTCTAAGAATACCATGAAATTCTTGATCTTACAAATGGATCTCAGCCTACCATTTGATCCAAGCGGGAGCTGGTCTTTAAATAAGGCACATATTGAACTGATGTGTTTAGATCCCAAAGTTAATTTGCCTCACTGACTGTTTACAGAAAACATTCAGAAAACACTGACTAGTTGAACAACTTGATGAATGTTTGCCTCATTAATATCTGACATTAAACTGTGTGTCATTTATAGCGTTTAGTCCATCTGTTCCTGCGTGAAGAAACAGTGAGGGTCATAACAGCTGGCAACGCCATATTACAGAAAAGCCACATGTACGAGGTACTGGTCGACCTGCAGAGTGCAGCAGCAGCATGGAGTGAACCACCGCAGGTAGACGCACACAATCAAAAACACTGATTCTCACACACATATGTTACTAACTTCAAAGTACATTTTTCATGATAACCATGACTGACTATCATTCTCAGGAGGAGATGGAGGATGCTGAGAGCCCTATGGAGGAGGAACCATCGCTAAGCTCCTCCCCTGTCAGTGAGGAAGAGCTTGATAGGCTGGCAGGAGTTTTAGAAGAGTTACATCACTTGCTAGAGACGGCCCCTTACTGCATGGTGCAGCCACCTGTGAAAGCCTTTCCCACTACTGCTAGAATAACAGGACCACAGGAGAGGGACGATCCATACCCAGCACTGTATAGGTACACATTCAAACACATATGACCTCAAACCTCACACAGTGTAGACACTCAGATATGAAGTTGAATGTAGTTTGGTACTAGAGATGCACCGATTACAATTTTTAGGCCGATTCCGGATTTTTCATTGAGTTTGACCAGCCGATACAGATTTTAGCCGATTCCGAGTTCATTTTTTTCTAACCACTTTTCTTTAATAGAAAATTTACCATTTTTCATAGAACATTTTTTGAATAGATAATCGATCACTATAAAATAGAACTATATAAATTACTACTGGTGGGGGAAATTCACTCACATCTAAAGTGCAATGTTATGGAAGAACCATTTCCTTCTTTTCACATCCAAAATCCAACTAAAAACGTGATATATTTAGCAAACTAAACTTCTGTATGTATGAAAACAGGGAAAACGGGTAAAGGCAATAAAATAATATATAAATAACAAATAAAATAAATATAGCCTTGCAGTATAAAGATATTTCTCAAAACACACACAGGCCTGTTTGAACGTCAACAGTAACGTTACCTGAAAACAGCGTGTAGTTCCTTTTTTTAGCAGGTTTGCTTTATTTGTCATTGTGCATAAATATGAACAATACCGTTGCTGTCAACAGGCTTATCTGCTGCTAACATTAGCTACCGGCGGTAGGTTTTTAATGTTGGTGTTGAGCGCTATGCATCCCCACTAACCTGGAAAGCGTTTTAAACAGTAACGTTAATACAGCGTGTCGGAGGAATACAGCGTCTCCTTTTATTTTATTTATTTTTTTACACAGCGGCCAGCGGGGCGTCAGAGGCAGAGGGACCGTAGCGTTCGCTAACGTTAGCTTCTTGGCTCATCTGGGGTCTGATAAACAGTAAATTCATCAAAGTCAGTGTGCCCAACGCTATTTTCCGATAAACTGTAGCTGTCATATTTCACGGGACCCGCGCGAATGCGGTTTTCATGTTCCAGTTTTATAGCCTCAGAGGGGAGAGAGTGAGAGCGGCTGACTGTTTGCCTGAGATCAGTAGAGCAGACGGCTCTGCAGAGCCGTGTATAATTACGCCTTTATGACATTTCATAAACAGCTGATTGAGCGGCAGTGCGCCGCTGCTACATGCATGTAGCGGAAACCCTGCATGTGCACGTGTGGTGCTGATGTTGCGCGATGTAAATCATGCACCTCCCGAGTGAATTTGACCGGCATAAAATCGGCATATGTCATAGGTCACCAGCCTGTCAATCGGTGCATCTCTATTTAGTACTCATTGATTGATAATATTGCACATATTCTCCTTTCTCAGGTATATGCATGCGTGCCATTTCCTGGAGAGCACAGCAGCTGTGATGTCAGCGGCTGTGGCAGCTGGCCACCTCGGTGTCACCCAAGCTGTCCGAGAGCTCCTCCGCTTCCTGTCGCTCACCCAGCCAGGTCTGCTCTTCCTTCTCGCCCAGCCCACTCCCACCAACCTGCTACTGCGTCTCCTGGCGTCTATGGCAGAAGCTGAGAGCGAGGAGACCACCTTTACAGGGGGAGAGGGAGGTGTCACAGGGCCAGGGTTCGGTGAAGAGGGCTTCGGCGTGTGGCTGATGCAGGCGCTGCATGCTCTGCAAGGTGTATCAGAGCTCATGAGTCATGTGGCCACAGGAGGAGATGGAGGAGCTGGGCTAGAGGAAGGTGACAACCCGGAGGTACTGGGCATGCTCCATGCGCTCTACCTGATGACCTTCACACAGACCGGGCGCAGTGCTGTGGCCCACGTTTTAAGCCTGGACAACAACCTGTCGTGTCTGGTCACCCTCCTCCAGCACCACAGCAAGGACGGACAGGGGTACAGCTGTCTTCTCCTTTGTCTCTCTTTCTGTATGACTATGGTTTGATTTCAAGCAACTGTGCAGTGAGTATGTTTTCACATTTTTGTCTTCTTTTCTTTTAGTGAGGTCAAAGCTCGCAAAGCAGTGACATATAACTATGCCTGTATGCTGGTGTTACTGGTAGCGCAGAGCTCTAATGAACTGCGGATGATGGAACAATATGCTGCCCCACTACTCGCCATAGCCAAGGCTGATGACACCAATGCCAAGTTACAGGGTAAATATTACCAATGTTACATTAAAGTAGTATGCCATATGTGACAATTCTGGGTATTTTATTTGTATTTTTAATGTTTTGTTCTTCCTCTGTACTTCAGAGCTTAGCAAATGGCTGGAGCCTCTGGACAAACTTCGCTTTGAGATTGGCAGCATTCCCATCCTCATAGACTATATCAAACAGGTACAGAGCTCTCCCTCAATATATGTACTGCTGGAGTAAAGCAACATTTCACTACATTTTCAGTAACTGTGTGAGCTTTCATCTCCCTATATCACCCGCAGAAAGTCCTAATAACTCCTGAGTCTTATTAATTCAGTGAGTGATAAATCTCTTCAGTTAGCAGTGTTTAGGCGGCTGCCAGTAATTTGTCTATAACATTTATTTCAGGGAGTGCATTCACTCTTTCGGTGAAGGAATCAAGGTATCTCATCCCACCCTAACCCGCCCCCAGGGACTACAGTTTCATAATTTGTATTTAAAAAAAAATATTTATTGAGCTTATTTAATATTATTATCAGTACAAAACAGTACAAAGTTATACTTATAACCAGGCCAGCTGACAAGGTGGCTGATTCTGATACCTAGATAAGAATGCAAACCTCATAAACAACAAAACCATTAGCAAAGCAAGAAATCTTTAAGTCACAAACTCATCTATATGTTTCCGTCTAATTTTCTACCTTAGAGCCATCAGATACACAGTATATCTCCTTGGAATGCAGTGATTCACCGACAAGTCTGAACTGCTCAAACATATACATGCTGTGTAGCCTATTTGAGTCAAGGCATTATATGCAAATAATAGTGCTATATGCCATTTTAAACATGTCTTCTCTTGACTTCAGAATGTGGAAAATGTGTTGACTGCTGAGGGAACTGGACTGGTCGCTGCTCTCCGGGTCCTTTGTCACATCGCCTGCCCCCCACCTGCTGTAGAAGGTAAAGATATCAAGCGATATGATTTCTGTAATAGTTCAGCTGATAAAAACTAAAGACTTTTTTAGTGGTCACATCGTCTTTACCTGAAGGTTTTAGTTTAGATATTTTTGAATATTAAAGGGGCCCTATGGGGTTTTACTGCAAGCAAACAAAAGTTAGGTTTACTCACCAAAGTGAACTGTGGTATGAGTATCCTTGAGGTGTAACAAACTGGTTGATTGAATTTCTTTTTTCATAAAACATTCGAAAAGCCAATTTGTTATTTTAAAGCCTGCATTGTTTACAAGCTTGGACACTTCCTCTTCCTTTGCTGGCACATTACTGCCTTTCTTGGCGCATTATCACCACCTATAGATTAGTGGAATAGTGAGAGACCATTGTCAGTGATGTGTACTAGTAGCTACCAGTGGTCAAAAACTCAGTGTTTTTAAGCTGTAAAACTGGTTATCGTGTTCATTGATGTTGACTGCAACAGTTACAGAAGAGACAGATGTTGTTCATAATGGCTTCCTCCTTTCTACAGGTCAGCAGAGGGATCTTAAGTGGAGTCTTGCAGGGGTCCAGCTGTTCTCCGGCGAGGGTCTGGATACTTGTGTGCGTGTCTTACAGAAGCTGTGCAGCCTGTTGCTACAGCCATGGCGTGTGCATGGACACATGGGCCCCACGCCACAGCGCTGCATGATCCTCAGTATATGTATCAGCACACTGCGATTGTTGCGCACCATGCTGATGGAGCTGCTACGCGGGGGAGCTTTCCAATTTAGGGACACTCGTGTGGCCAGTGTGTTGGTGACGCTCCACATGATAGTGTGCTCCATCCCTGCATCTGGACGTCTAGACGGAGAGGAGACAAGAGTGCAGGCAGTCATTGTAGACATACTGCTCACTTTCACGCAGGGTGTTAATGAAAAGGTGTGTGAATGAGCAAGTGTATAGCCATGTTTGTTTAGCAAAGAAATATTGTGCAAAAATCAAATCAATCAAAAATAAATTCTTAGTCAATTTGTGTGTTTTGGTGCAGGTGACTCATACAGAAGAGACTCTGGCCAGTAACACGTGGTCTCTGATGCTAAAGGAGGTTTTGGCCTCACTGCTGAAAGCTCCTGAAGGTCTGTTCTCTGGTTTGACGTTGCTGTCTGAGCTCCTGCCTCTTCCACTGCCAATGCAGAGCACTCAGGTAACTCACTCTATCCTACTGGTCACCCATCTGTCCTGTACTTCCTTTCACCTTCTGATGATAACAAATCACATACACGCTAATATATACTAGATCTTTGGCTCCATAGGTGATATCAGTCCAAGATGTGGCTGTAGCCTTGAACACAAGAAAGCTGTGGAGCATGCACATACGGGCGCAGTGGAAAGTGTTTTCTGAGGCGTTGAGGTGTGTGTGTGCCACCAGCTGCCCTCCTCTCCTGGCCATGCTGAGGAGAACGTGTGTTCAGCTGGCAGACCTGTCTTCACCCACCGCAATACTCATCATGAAGACCCTGCTGGAGCTGCTGCTGGAGGAGCTGCAGCCGTGAGTGAAAAACACACACTCTGTTGTTTGTGTTTATGCTGTGAACTTCATTTTAAGTGTATGCAATGTGCTAATTGCAGGGCGGAGGGGAAAGGTGTGTGCTGGGGCCAGGTCCTGCGTCTGCTTTCTTTGATGGATGCTCTGGTGTCACAGAAGGCTTGTAAGAGCGCAACACTGCACCTGCTGTCGGGGTCTGTGTCTGGAGATGAACAACTGGCCGATCTGTTCCCTTTGCTGCTGTCTCTCTTGGTTCCTCCAGCTGACCACTCCTTACAGCAGCAGCAATGCAGTGAACTAGTGGGGACGGTATTACAGTCACTGTGTGACCAGGTAAGCAGTATAGTGCACATAAAGGCAGGCAACATAAACAAGTCCTTACAGAGAAAAGGACAAAGTCTAAAAAATATAAATCTCTGTCTTCACCAGGACATTTCTCTGGTGGTTTCTCCACCTGGAGAAAGCTGTGTGTCAGAGGCTGAGCAGCTGGCCAATGCACTTCCAGGGCGAGAGATGATGTCATTAGTGTGCAACTCCTTGTTGGAAGTTTTGGGGAATTCAGAGAGCAGTGTTCCACTCCTTCTCACCTGTATCAGGACTTTGACATTCCTCACCGAGCACGACTATGGACTCTATCACCTCAAACTGTAAATGACAATTCTTTCTTTTTGTTTCTTGGCATTACCACGGTCTCACTTTGTAACCAGGCATAGGGTGCTTTCCTTCATCAAAAAGACTCCACTTTATCTTTGTTTCAGAGCTCTGAAGAAACATGGTGCTGGTCTATGCTCGCTGTTAAAGAGATTGGTGTTTGCCTTCAACAAGGACTCAGCAGATCTGCTCTCAGCTCTGCTTGACTTTCTCAGACAGATCCTCAACACAGAAACAATGGTCAGTACCTGGTTTTATGTCTGGTTCATATTTGACTTGGACTTTTGCAACAGCTGATTTTTCAAGTTTTGAAGCTTACAGTAATCATTAAAAAGTGCTTTAAGTTGGAATTCCTGGGCTTACTAATTGTGCAAGACTTTGTGTCTCTTGTAGAGTTGCATATAGTATGTAATAGTTGGATTTTTTGTTGGATCTCTCTGTGTTCTCATCCAGTGTGTAGATGAGGCCCAGGGGTCCGGTGAGGAGTCTGCCTTCTCTTCTCCGCGGTTGCTGTCGGGCTCTGAGATGAGAGCTCTACTGCAGTGGGAGGAGTCTGAGTCCCATCCGCTCCCTACTTTAGAGAAACAGATTACGGTACAAATTATACACACGTGCATCGTTTTTTTGTAAATGTAAGTAATGGTCAATGCTGCCTTGGCATTTAACTAACTCTGTAACTCTGTGTCTATGTAGAAACTATGTAAGGAAGATGATTCATTGGAGACGATGTTGGAGACTGTGATTGTTCTGAGGCAGACGCTGGAGACGGCCACAGACGCACCTCCTGCAATTGACACTGAGCCCATTCTGCCAGCACCCGAGACACTTGCTGCCCAGTTTAATCACAGGTACAGCCCCTGGATGATCTCTATCATTTTTTTCTTTCTCTGTCTAAATTCAATCAACAATCACAGGGAGGCAAAACCATCGCAGCCAGGGAAATGTATCTTTCTAAAAGACAGAATTATTATCAGATAATAATATTCAAAATGGTGTCAACATGAGTTATCTGCACTACAGCTTTCTCTGGAACAAGAACTAAACCTATTAATGATGATATACTAAAATGGGCCTCATGCATCACTTTTGTGGTAAGGAAACACTGGATGTGATAATAAATATTTCATGCATCTGTGCATCGTTATCTGTAGGACAGTGTTCATTCTGTCAGAAGCTCTGGATGAGCAGCTGAAGACTCTGTGGTTCTCTCCCTTCCAAACTGATGACATCGAAGCAGACCTTGATATGGTAAGTGTGTATGTGTGCATGCACTTTGAAGACACTATAGCAAAAATTACAATCCAGATTTGCTTTGCTAAATGATCTTATTTTCTCTTCAGTGCAGTATTTGGTCAAAGTACCAGCAGCAAGAATGTTATGCTACTATTGTAATTCTTAAAAAATTCAAATAATAAACTATTACTGCATTACTACAGTAATAACATTGTCAGTAATAACAAGTCTGTACAAAAACTGGTTTAAACCAGAGGTATGTCCAAATGTTAAACACTGATTCACTATGCATTAAAAAATGTTCATCTCTTTCCTAATAGTTTATATAAAGGGTCTTCTTTTTCTCCCAACTTCACTGCTATGTATTTGTTGAATGAAAGCTTGATGCTTTATTGATGGGACTTTAAATGAATTACACACCCATCAATTGCGGATTATTAAACCTAATTACACATGATCATGTGCAGTTATGAAGCCCTTTCTGTCTGTTTGCGGATGGACAGTATGTCTATGATTGCCACTTTGTCTGTGTGGCAGGTGAAGGTGGATCTGGTCGGGCTGGCTCAGGAGTGTTGTCCAGAACTGGACCTGAAGGCAGAGCTGGAGCGCTCCTTCTTGTCTGAGCCCTCCTCCCCTGGTCACACTAAGACTCCAAAAGGCTTCCGACTTGGCAAACACAAGCATGAGACGTTTATTACAAGGTACAGTTCCAGTGTTTAGTTGCATTTAAATGCTTTCGTATTTGTTATGTATTCTTTGCAGAAAAGTAACATCTTGATTCTTGTTTAAATCAACCGACTGAATGTCATCTTGTGCTTGTCTCTGCAGCGGTAAATCAGACTACATTGAGCCTGCTAAGAGAGCCCACATAATGGCTGCTCCTCGAGGCCGTGGAGGTCGAGGAGGGTTTGGACAGAATCTCAACCGGCCCCATGATATCTTCCGCCAGCGCAAACAAAACACCTCCCGTCCTCCCAGTATGCATGTCGATGACTTTGTGGCGGCGGAGTTTAAAGACATTACAACCCCTCTTGGACTTTTGCCTCCCAAACGGCCCCCCAAGAGCTCCCCCAAACCCCCCACCAGAGGACTGTTCACTGGCAACAGAGGCAGAGGCACCTTCCACAGCCAGACTCGCTTTTTCACTCCACCACAACCTAAAGGTGTACTGCTGTCAGGTACGTATACACAGACACACGCAATCCTATTGAGAAAAAAAAACACATCTCTTGTGTTCACTTCAAGTATAGTTAAAGGACTCGGACCCTCAGCTAATGACACTTCATTGGTCAAAATTACAACTGTGTATATAGAAATGTTCTCTTCGTTGTTGATGAATATTATTACTAGTGCAACTCACTTGTGTGACGGCTTGGGTGATATTACAGAAAACAAAAAGTAATTTGATAGGTTTTTTCTCTTTACCAGCTATTTCTTTTTTTGCAATTTCTGGTAGTTTTTTCCAAATTTTCAACTTGACAAACATCAACTTGAAATTGCATGTTTCTTACACTGCAAATATTAGTCCATAGTGTATATTTCATTCTAATTTCATACCAGGGCTTACTTTTCAGATTAAAGTTCATTATTGAGCTTGGAAACAGATGTGAAAATCTTCAAGGTCCTCCTACTAGCTTTTTCCAGAGCTTTCAGCTCCAACTCATGGTCTTCACCAGCAGATGGCGTTTGCTCATTTGTTATCAGGTTGTACCACCTGTTATCACATGACCCATACTTGGGTCTTGTTATGACAACTGAGCACACTCAGCATGAGATGTGGTGTAGACACTGACAAAAGCTAGTCAGTGAACCTTGAGTTGAAAATTTTTTTGTCAAGCTATTGGTATACTGTAGAGTATGTAGTAGTTGTTTTAAATTTGGGCATACTGCAGGTCAGAGCTACAAGCCAGAAAGAGGTGCTAAACCCTTTATTTTGGTGCTGCAGGAAACTACACTCGCAGAGAAGGAGGCCGTGGTTCATCATGGAGCGGCCAAGTTCCAGCTGTCACTCACAGAGGAACCTACAGTGAACCTCGCGGAGGCCAGAGCAACTTCACACGTGGACCGCTGCCTTCCAGACAGCCCCCAGCAAGTATGAAATGTTTACCAATACACACTTTTTGCTTGATTTTGCACTCTGAATATCTAAACACTGAACTTAAAATGCGGTGATTTTGTCTCCTTCTCCCTCCGTCTCAATTTGCCAGATCCATATCGGCTGGCTCCACGGGACCGAGCCCTGCGAGGAAGAGGTGGTGCCGGGTTGTCGTGGCTTGGCGGGGGAGGAGGTGGCGGCAGCGCTGGAGGAGGCGGTGGGGGAGGTGGAGGAGGGGGGAGAGGATCTCAGGGGAGCAAATTCAGTGGGGGTGGAGGAAGCGGAGGTGGGAGGGGCAGACATGTTCGCTCCTTCACCAGGTAAATTCACCTGGGCAATGACTGCTGCCTTTCATGGCAACGTATGGACCAATCAGGATATTATATATACTGTCTCCATGGAAACGTGGTGGGATGATGTTGTCACAATGACGTACAGACTCTGTGTTGATGTTTTATGTTTTGTTATCATGAGTTGTATTTAGAGAATAAAGTCACAGTAACTGAGCGTACACTTTTGTTTTTAAGCAAACACCAGTTGGAAAAAAATGAACTGATGCAGACAGTAACCACGATTCCCTGTTACCTCCGAGCACTTATTACCCGTATTTAAAAAAGTGAAACGGGACAAAATTACACCACACTGAAGGTTCTTCATGGTGCTTGACAAGAATTTAGTGTGTAAAGACTATAGTAAAGTCCAAGATGGCCATTTTAAAAAGACCATTTAGGAATAGTTCCTTGAATTTAATGAGTGAAAGTGGTTAAAAAATGAAGTATTTGTGAGACAGAAAGGTGCAGAATTTACAACATAAGTTAAACCCACAATACATGCCTTTGCCAACTGCGACACCAAGTTTCCATATTAATGTCAGAGATCATATTGGTAGTGCTACATGCGGTCCTTTAGTCTTGATGGAGACTAACAGCCAAAACACAAACATGAACGCTATGCAGCTGTCCTCCCAAGATTTGCTTGGTATGCCTTTTGTTTTTCATACCTTAGATCGACAAACCTGTGAAATATTACACATTGTGAGTCAAGAAACAATTCTCAACATTTTAGGTTGGCTTAGACTTAAAATAATTTTAGAAGTTCTCGTGTAACCAAGTTCTTGCAGGACACTCGAGAACCATTTAACAAACCTTTTCAAAGCATAAAATACTGCATCAGATGGATCGCTACTGAGGAAACTGAATGATTTGATCCTGAGATCAAGAAAATTACTTGAAGTAACTGTGTATAATTAAAACCTGAGATAAAAAATAACCGACATTACACAATGATCCATTTGCAGAAATGATCACTGGTGAGTCCACAAAATAAATTGATGTCTATTCACTTTCTCACCTACTGTCAAAAGATCAACTGGGTTAGTAGAATTACACAAAAACACCTTTTAAACACAACATGGTTCATTCCACAGCAGACTATAACGCATCATTCCAAAGCATACTGTACACACTATATTGTCATTACTAAACTGTTAGCCAAATTATACAAAAATAAAGATTTGATCATTTCTGGTTTGGCTAATCTGCCACCAGTCCTGTCTACTCAGATGACGGTCACCTCCCGGCTCTTCCTCTTGATGCAGTCTAGAGTCAGACTCCTGGTACCACCCTTGCGCGTCCCCTCTCCCAGCTGAGGTGATAGAGGTGGTCCTGATATATTTATGGCCTGAGCTGAATGTAGTGACAGTCTGGAGGCATGTAAAGATGCCTCCCTCTGCTGGTGTCTTGTCGGCTCCCATCCATATGTCTGCTGCTGGGCTCCCTGATGCTGGTCACTGGATGCCTGTTCGACAGGATGCTGACTCCTGGTTGGCTGCAGATCTCTGAGGAGCTCCAACAGTTCCCTTTTCTCCAGCTCTGCTTCTGCCAGCTCCTGTCTTCTCAGACGCTCTGCTCCTAACAGGGCTCGCATGTCACACACCACACGGGACAACTGATCCTGCACGGAGAGGACACGAGATTACTGAATGTGCATCAACATGGTTCACAGCATAGGCTTTTCTGGGTTATTTACAGTTCTGGATAAAACATTTAGGTCCTAAAGTAGTTCCACTTTAGAAAAATTGACTGAAGGATTCAGTATAAATAGAAAAACGTTGAGACCAACAGTAAAAGTAATTCAATTTTATTTGTAGTGTCAAATCATAACTTTACAGATAGGTCTAGATCACACTCTATAATTTACAGAGACCCAACAATTTCCCTCAAGAGCAAATGCACTTATTCCAGCAGCGACGAGGGAAAACCTTTTAACAGGCAGAAACCTCAGATAGAAACTGGCTCTTGGTGGGAGGCCATCTGCCTCAACCGGTTGGGGGATTCGGCTCGGCTGTAATAGTCTCCATCAAGTAAACATCCTGAAGAATGGGCCACTTTAAAGTAATACATTATTTAAGTTGTCAAAAAACAGTATTAAATATTTATTTTGATATGGAATTTCAACTTTTAAGCCAACTTGGATGAGAGTGCTCAGAAATAAAAAAACAACATTTTCAAGACAATTCCTGATGTGATATGATCAAAGCACATTTCACAGTTTTTTTTAAATGCATTGCTAAAGCTCTCATTAAAGGTGCAGTAGGTAAGACTTATAAAACTAACTTTCTGTCATATTTGCTGAAACTGACCCTATGTTCGAGTAGAACTACATGAAAAAAATCTGGCTCCTCTGGCACCACCTACAGCCTGTAGTGTGATTTGCAAAAATCCACAGCTCTCTGTTCAGATACACCAATCATGCCCAGGGGGGGGGTGTCTAACTGCGTGTCAATCACTGCTCATGCATGTATGCATTAATTCTGCAACGTTTTGGGCTTTAGCAGAAAGGGGGGAGGGACTGAGAAGTTGTTGATGTTCAAATTTTTTGGCTAAGTCCTGGATCTTCCCAATCCTACCTACAGCACCTTTAAATGGGAACTCAAGTAATGTGCCAGTACCTCAAATCTTTACTTCAGCCCTCTTGTTGTTACCTTAAAAACTGAGGAGTTAAATACATGAGAAGGACTGACAGGTCACCTTGAGCTCCTCCACGTCGTTCTTCAGCTGCGACTCTTTCTGCACCATGTGTCGCCTCTGCGAATCCAACCGAGACTCCATCTCTCGTTTCACCTCCTCCACCTTACACAGCATCTCTGCCCTGCCGTAAATATTCAGTGAGACTACTAAACTATGATCTAAAAAACTAATATAAAGTGTAGCAATCATCTCTGTGTTCAGGATTTACCTGAGCATCTCCACTTCTGTGCGCAGCTCTGCTACACAGTTATGCTGTGATTGGTCGATGGAGAGAAGGGTGTGGCCACAGCCGTTGGGACACTCCCTGCTGCGGAAGTTACATTCTGACAGATGAGCCTCCAAACCCCGCCTCTCTACCTGCACAGGACAACCTGACAGGACAGGAGCACAGAAATGGATAGGCCTCACATTTGGCAACCACATACTCAATTTATAAATGTATATATCTTTGAAAAATATTTTACAAAAGGATTTGCAGACACCACTTTAAAGACATAAATAACTACAAGTCATAGCAGTACACACAGGAGTGGAAGCAGTAGCAAAAATATTTCTTAAGTAGAAGTGCAGTTACTTGACTTTAATATTACTTATACAGATAAGGTAGATTAGTCAAATATGGCCACACATCCAAAATAAAGATGTCCAATCCCTCTTCATGTCAGTGGTGCTTTAAAAAGTGGAGACCATTGTCTCAGATTACATTACAGGGTTACAAGGTCTAACTTCATTTCAAATGTAATATGCTCCTGATTTTGTCACAACATAGTGGTTGGCTATTCTGTAATTCTTTCAAGGGTTGATCCTAATAAAAATATACTTTCTACTTTGTCGAAGTGAAAGTAAAGAAGAATTACCAATTTTACAATAGAAGTACAGGAAAGAAGTGTGGTATAAAGAGAAAACTTATTGATGTAATTGTTTTCCACCCCTGAACAAATAGACCAACCCAACTTTTACACTCCTCACTGCAGTTATTATGCCTCATCTTTGACCAAATGTAAAAACTTCTCACAGATCACAGCAAACATAGACAGCAACAGAAATATCAGGTTGAATCTTGTGTAAAACTGTATGTTGCTGTAAGTGCCTGTAGTACTTAACACTGCAAAAAGCCACACTGCATGCACACACTCTGTAACTATACCTACCACAATAGTAACATATGTACTCTCCACCTGCCAATGACAGGTCACAGACACATTGTGAGCACAAGAGCACATGCTTGTATACACATACACATGCTCATTAAAGAGTGATTGAAAGTTGACCCTAGTTCAGTGGGAGCTAAACAAGTCCCATAGGTGCACCAGTTTGGGAGGTAGCCATGACAACAAAAAAGCCACCTGTTGCTTACACACCACATAGACACACAGGTGTCACAATTTCCTTTATTTCCCACATATCCACATGGATGACCATTTAAGAACCATACAAACCCTACTGATAAACATCACAAATGACACATTGGATGAGCTCAATGTGAGGTTTCATACCTGTGTTAGAGCAGGAAATGAAGGCAAACTCGCACTCATCCTCATGTGTGTGCAGGCTCTCCAGGGAGCAGACCACCTCACAACCCTGCCCTGCATTCACACAACGTATCTGCAGGCGGTTCAGGTCATTACGCATGTACCTGTCATCAAAAACAGCATCAGAGAAATATGGGTGAGCACGGAGAGCAGCATACATGTGTGACCCCACTGAATAGTAGAAAGAAATTGTGAAACTTAAGAATGAACAGTTACAATGAAGATATAATAAAAGACACACTTATGCAGAGACAGACCTGTACAGTGGTTTGAGACTGCCCAAATCCAGTGGGAGTCTGTCCTCGGGACAGGAGTGATGATGGACCAGCCAGCTGCTGATGCAGGCGCTGCAGTAGGCATGTTCGCAGGGCGCCTGGAGGGGGCGCTCCAACACGTCTCGACACACACAGCACAGAAGACCCTCATTCACATAGCCCACAAACCTCTCCAGATCATAGCCCATCCTACAAACACAGATTATACAAACATGACAACATTTCAAAAGGGAATAAAACTCCAATCATGCCACAGTATTGGCTCATTTGTTTCTTCTTTTTTTGATTTTTAACTCTGACAATAATATTCCTACCTGATAAAAACAGATCTCACTTCATCCAACTCTTTCTTCTTCTTTCCTTCTGTTGATTTCCACTCCTCTTGGTCCCACACAGGTGACCTTCCCTCTTATCTCTGCACTACTACTACTACAGTCTTTCCTTCTTCAGTCTTTCTCTTGACTTGTTGCTCCATTAAGGTGAGGGTCTCCTTTCCCTTAAAGCCCTCCCCTACCTTTGGGAGTGTGTCTCCATGGAGAGGTATCCCTGACAACCAGGGTTCAGGACACAGGCAGGCAGCTGTCAGGCGAGATCAGATCAGATCAGATCAGATCATAGAGACAGACAGAATTACAGGAGAAGAGACACTACACATTCTGCAGTAGTGTGTTTTCCTCACTGCCTCACCAATAAAGCTAAAGGTTGTGGTGCCTTCAGAGATTACACCCGTCTTTCAACTGTTTCTGTCTCTCTTAATGACCCACCCTATCCTAGGTTACTCTCTCGCTCTCTGGATGTGGGATTAACATGGATTACACTCTCTCTCTCTCCCTGATTGGATTACAGACTACACAACGTCAGATGACACATACTGTCAGACCACAAAAATCAAAGTGCAACGCAAACCCCTGGACTCATCCCAGTCCCTTTATGGACTTCCATTTCTGTTAGACTCAGTGGTGGGAAAAGTATTCAGATCCTTTAAAAAAAGAGCAATACCACACAATAAATATACTCCATTACAAGTAAAATTGTTTTTTTTGTTTATATGCTCATTGTAAATGTTTATTCTTTAAAGTAGGCTATTATATCTGTCAAATAAATGTAGTGCAGAAAGTGTGCAATGTTTTCCTCAGAAATTAAATGCATAAATTCAGTACTAATAAAGTACAAGTACCTCCGAGTACAGTACTTAAGTAGGCTATATGTATTTAGTTACTTTGCACCCAGACTTTTTTTCATAACAATTACAAAGCAGTTAATGAGAACAAGACAAAACATACTTTAGTATAAAATGAATAATATACAGTATATATAAATAATATTAGTATAATATAGTAATCATAAGTATCATATCTAATAAACTCACCAACGTCTAGATGTTCTCATGATTGTATTCTCCTCCTGATGTTATTAAGGCCAGAGGCGGTAGGATCTTTGTTAAAGCATAGAGAGAACGTATTAAAGGGGTGAAGTGAGGTCAGCTCATGAAGGTAGTAGGTGTGCTCGATTTATAACTCAGGGAATGACGGGTTGCGGGAATTCAATGGGGATGTGAAAAGTGAACTACTGCGACATAAGAAATCAAACGCACCCCACTCGTTTTGACCACGCTCCCTGTCGGGTTTTAACCAATCACCTTCTTCCAATCATTCAGCGGGAGAACCCGAACAGATTATAGAGGAAGAAAAGACAAGACGAATTTATCTTTTCTGGAATTGACATTTTGAGATTTTAAATGTTATCATCGAACTTTTAGTTCGTCCGGGTATGTATGTTATCACACGTTATCAAGCATGGCATTACAGCAGAGTTTAAACCGGGGCAGCAACATGTTTGTCGCTAGCGAGTTAACGTTAGCTAGCTTGCTAACATGTCACAGTGATGCAACAGGTTAATGTCATAGATGCATATAACCATAACGTTGTCTACCAATGGGTTAATGTAGCTAGCTAGCTAGCTAGAACTTGTTGATGTGTTAATAATTTCTAGTTAACCAGGCGTAACGGCAGTTAACTTAACTTAAGTTGAAAGGGGGAGAAAACGCGATTAGCTAGATGATTGTCAACATGATGATCAATATATGAGAAGATTGGGATTGAATGGGTCGTATTATTGAAATGACGCGTTATGTTCCCAGTTCACGTTGTCAGATTATTTTTAAAGAAACGAATGTTAATTCGTCGTCGCTGGAGCTGCAATGATTAATGTCACTAATGTTATAGCCTAATAAAATGTTAACGTGACATGTCCAAGAAACACACGCTGCCAGAGCCAAAGTGGTGTCTTCATAGAGCTAACATAGTTACATTAACGTTATTTGTTAAGATGCAACTAAGACCTTTTTTACTTGTGTATCAAAGCTTTAATTAATTAGTTTATTATTAAGTATTATAATGTCTACTCTCGTGTCTAAACTGGTCTAAATGCATACACCATAGTGGTGGTAACTAAACCTTCTTCCTGTTGTGGACAATTGCATCAAGGCACTAACACTGAACTAACGTTAGTAGAGAAGACATTGAGTTAGGTGGGGATGAATCATAAACAGAAAAGTTTCTGGTCCACCGAGTTAATTTACTTGCTAATATGCTGAATGTGACCTAATTAGTTGCCAGTATTAACTATTGTGTTGATATTTTTTCTTCTGTCTTTAGGATATTGATTAGTGGGGGTTGCCAGTAGCAGAATGCGACGCTCAGGAGCTCCCAGCCAGCTCTTGGGCAATGCTGTAAAAAAGCCCCGGTTTATGCCACCTGGAGCATCTACTTCATGTCTTGTGCCTGAATCCAAGCCCCTTTCCCCTAAACTTGGTTTAGGCAATGCACTGGAAAAGGTAAATTATTCACAACATTTAACAGTATGATCTCTCAGTATCCTTTTGATTCCCTTTATCTTCGTTTATCCTCCAACGTTGTTTTAAACTTCCTTATGCATTCTCTTTTCTCTTCTTCTTATCCTGCAGGTAAAGAAAAGTCTAGCAGCACCAGCTCCGAGTAAAACGGAGTATGATGTCCAGCCCAAAGCTGCCCAGCCTGCTCCAGCCTTGTCAAGGGCTCTGGCTCGTGTTCTTAGTGCAGCAGAAAGTAAGGAAAATGAGGCTGAAAGAGAACATGCTAACACTGGCTCGGATGAGTACACAGAAGACAACAGACCAGCAGGTAAAATACAAAGATTTGTGGCTGGGACAGTATCTGGTATGGGCACAATAGTCATGTGGAGATTGTGCAACAAAACCTATTTTTTCGACCCAAAAACGTTTCGCCCCAACAAATTTTTTCATGCAAATATCCACATGAAGGAAAGGATATATATATATATATATATATATATATATATATATATATATATATATATATATATATAAACAAAATTACCCATGACATGATCATTTCTTAATCACATTTATATGTGCCAGAATGTTGCATGGTTGTATGAAGTACAGTGGGTGAGAGTGAGGGGAACACATATTTATACTCATATCCTGTTGATACTGACTGGCTTTGAGATCTTAACGAGAGACCTACTTAAATGCAGGCTGAAAAAATCAACCAATTAAGCTTGTTTGTTAAAAATGGTCCGTTCATGCCACCTGGGAATATCAGGGACCGCACTCGTGATTACGTTGTTTTTCTGACTGCCAGCGTTCATGTGCTTCACTGTCTATGTGTGTTCTTCTGTTATATTGGCGTTTGGTATAACAACTTGTTGCATGACTGCCACCAACTGTTGGCCGTAGCCTAGAGCATCAGGTGTGTGAAAACATGGAGGCCACAATAACAAAGATTTGCTGCTGTTTTCTTATGCGAGCGCCTACTTGACTTGACTTGGTTTACTTGTTACTGGCAATAGCACACAACTTTTATAACTAATTTAAGTTACTCTGTTGAAACCAATGGACGACTACGATCGATGTCAACAATGCGTCACCAACTGGGAAACTGAACTCACGGAAAGACAGCATCAACTGTAAGACAGGTGCTTAATTAGAGCAATCAAGACCAGGGCCAATTCCAATTAGGTCTAATTTAGTCCCTTATATTTCTCACTGTTTATATATTATATTTCTGTACATATATTTATTGTTTTATTACATATTTTCTTTATTTAGGTTATTAACAACAAATTAAAATGCTCAAGTCAAAATACCTTAATATACAATATAATCCAGGGTAATTAAAATATTTGATTTCCACTGTATCTCTTCCCTGTGATGTTTATAAGATGTAAGTATTCTATCTATCACTGTGTAATAGGAGAAAATGTCAAAGAGTTCTAGCAGCTTTGACATGATACATATAATATATGTTTGCTCAGTTTTTTGTTGCTATACTAAATTCATCATGCAGTTGGTGTAGTCTTTAGTAATAACTTAAAAAAGTATCTATCTTTCTATCCATCCGTCCATCCATCCATCAGGGCCCCCATATTGTACTTGTAGTACTTCAATGCACCTTGTAGTGACCACCTTCTTGACATTGTCTGCTAAACAACAATAAAGACCGTAAACAGGCTGTCTGGAAACCTGTGAATCACTGCTCTCCTGGGTTAAATAACAGATTCAAAGATGTGAGAATTAGATTCACAAATAGTCTACATGTATATTAGCTGACACTAGTTTTATCAAGTTCACTGATGGACAATAATATCAAATGATCAAAATTCTGGAAACATGTTGAATACTCTCCCGGCATCTACGGTTCAGATGCCAATTATTGTGAAACACCTATCACTGAATTTCTCCCTGCACAGGTAGAATATTTGGCTGCAAATATTTTTATTAGGTTATGCATGAAGTGACTCTTCATGATTCAGTTGCCTTCAGTAGGTAGTCTGCTTTAACTCAACACAACCCCCGTAAGCTTAAACACAAAACCCTCGCCCAGTTTTCTCTATGTTGATTTTACTCTCACACCTACACCGTCACAACAACACAGGATCGATGCTTTCACTTGATTTGACTACACGATAATTATGATCTGGCGTGCAAGTAATTTTGCACAGTTGTGCTCCAGTTACGTATCCCTCATGTTCTTCGGGTGGTGCGTTTCCTATTTTTTTATTTTATTTTTTTACCAGTTTCTACATGAAAAACCGTGTGACGCCGCCTTAAGTGACAGCGCTCTCTTCCGCAGTGCCCCGACTGTCTCGTCTCTGTGGCTAATAATAACAACACACACACACACACACACACACACACACACACACACACACACACACACACACACACTGGTGATGGTTGTTAAACCAGGCGGGCTGAGTGACAGCAGGTCCAGCATTATGCAAATGAGCGGGGTAGTGCAGCGGCAGCGCCGGGCAGATTAGGACTGTGCTCAGGATCAGTGAGCCACCGCTCCCTGCTCCTGCAAGAGCAACTAGTGCCGCTGTTTTCACACGCGGCTCACTCTCTGCGTTTGCCTCGGTACGGTTTCCACACGCACACTGGGCATGTTTTAATCATATTAATTCGTATTTCTGATTTATTTTATTTATTCACTGTAGACGGTATTACATGGATATAAACGGGCACGCGCATTGTCGGGCAGCGTGCTCGCAAAACCCCTCCTCCATTCAGTTAGTTAAACCAGCGCTATATCAAAGCTCACTCTATTTTGAAAAATAAACCCCTGAACCCTAATAATAACCTGTCACAAACTCTGTAAAGACTGTTTTCCACATATGTGCAGGGCATAGAGCCGCTGCTACCGTCCGTGTGTTATAATGTAGAGGCTGTGCTGTGCTCTGTGCTGCTGTGCTTGGTTTGGGGTTTAGAGAGACCGAGCTGTAAGTAGGTCGGGCTGGGCTTAAGCGGCTTAGCTACGTCAGCCTAAGCTGGGAGGAATTCATCCAAAGCCCTCCGCGGTAGGCGGGGGCCTAAACGAGGCTGGCCTAGTTAAGCCTGATTCTTATTGTGTGCAGCACAGCCTGTTTTTGTTGTGCAACGTGGCTGAGAGGGAACCTAGGAGTAGTGTATGATTCTATGCACATGTTAGACAATTAAGAAGAAGAATTGAAGGAAAATGAGAAATATATGGGAGTAAGACCAGTGTTAGCTTTATTACCGTGGACCAAGAGAAGCCAGCCGCAGAGACAAAACAAGATAGGTGGGAAGAGTGAGGAGCCTTAGTATTGAGCGTGGTTACTGAACGGTGACAGCCATAGGCCTGACTTGGTCTGTGTGAGTCCGCTATGCTATAAAATGGCATCCAGCTCTGTGTTTTTGTCCAGTATGGTGGGTAAAGCTCGATCCTCCAACTTTACCCTCTCTGAGAAGCTAGACCTGTTGAAGCTGGTCCGTCCTCACATCCGCATCCTGGAGGAGCACACCAACAAACATGCGGTCATCGTGGACAAGAACAAGTGCTGGGACACTGTGGCTGAGCAGTACAATGCTTTGGGAGGGGACAGACCCCATCGCACCGCTCAAGGCCTCAGGACCCTCTACAAGAGGCTGAAGGAGTCAGCCAAGCAGGAAGTGATGCAGCGGAGACACGCCCAGCCAGAGTACAGAGCAAGTATCTCCGAGCCAACCCTGAGAATTATGGAGATGATCCCTCACCTGTTTCACCATGTGCCCATCCATGAAAAGGACGCACTGCGCAGGTACAGTGTGATATACCCGTTTTAATACAGACCTGGTGAGAGTTTAGCAAGCACATACATCATTAACAGTATGTAATCACAATACCGATTCAAGAGGAGGAAGGGAGGGGCTGAACTCACAGCTCCAGAGCCCAATAAGATTACACAGTCTCTGTACATGATCAGACTTATCAGGAAAATGCAGTATATCCTGCTGTTATTTTTTGGCAGCAAACTACTCTTTAGTAGTTTGTTCTTTTGTTCACGTACATTCACATGGAAAATACTCAACTCTTGTTTTCATGTTGATTAATCTGCCTAATTAGTTTCAGGTAAATCGTAGTCAGGTTTTTTGGTGAATACCTATTGTAAATTAATTAAGTAATTAATATTAATGCATAACTATGTTAAAACAGCAAGGAAATCATATGTGTATATATATGTATATTCTCTGAGGCTGTATCCAGCATTTTCCTTTAGTCTCCTCATTAGCCAACTGATCCTTTGATTGATTAATTAATTTAGTGTGTGTTATTACCAACAGATGTCTTCACACACCTACCATAAACAAGATGTAGACACTCAATAAACACTGTTTAAGCACTCCACTCTGACTTATATTTATCCTTCATTCCATTTGTAGATTAATATACAGCAAGCACAACTCTCCTGTCGAACATCCTGGCAGCAGCTCCTCTCTGGCTGGACTCCAGGATTACTCAGCAGCTGTCCCAAGTATCCCACATGAGGTGGTCCAGCTGAACCCTGAAGAGGATGTTAAACCACCGCCAGACCTCCCCATCCTCTCCACACGCACAGAGCCAGGGCTGGACGGAGACCAGGAGCGGGAGGGGGAGCAGGACTTGGGCAGCGTCCATGATTACGAAGCATCCCTGTCCCCTGTCCCTTCCTCCGTTAATATTCCCCTTTCCAACTCGCCGCTGCCCTTAGGCCACGACCTCTACCCAAACGACATCTACCCTCACCACGAGCCCGAAAGGTTTCGCCCTCTACATCTAGCCAAAGAGGAGCATGAGATGGTGTTAGCCAATCACAGGAAGGTTGCCATGTACCTAGAAGAGAAGAGGGAGGGGCTGAAGAGGAAACAGGACCTGGAGGAAGAACTTCTGAGAGCCAAGATCAAAGTGGAGAAACTAAAGGCTGCTCGACTGAGACACGGACTGCCAATTCCTCTATAACGAGCATGAACACGCACGTCGGTGTCCAGTGTTAGAAAGGGAGAGGCTCTGAGGAGAAAAGCTGAAGAGCAATCACACTCATCAGTTACATCATGTTTGAGAGCTGTTTCAGAACTTGAATTTCTTTTGGAAACATAGTGCCTCGTAAAGACACTGAAAGCCTGTTTGCATATTGCAGGATAGGCTGACTTGTGTTGCCATCAGACTGTGTTTATGCTTGTCAGTGTTAAAAATGTATCATCATCATTATTATTGCAGTTATTGACACAAGCGGCAACACAACTTGTAAATGCTCACATTACAAACACAGTGAAAGGCCAAAATAGGTTAAATAAATGTGAAAGTCCAGGTTTTGGAAGGGAATATTAGTAGAATGGATCGTACCATGATGGTGCTTTTCCTGCCTAGATCTGCCAACAATATGTATCTGTGAATTTTAATGTAATGTTTATGATTTTGTTAGAAAAATTATGGGAACAGCATTTACTGTAATAATAATATGCTGGTGTGTCACAAGTGTAAGACTCTTCCCAGATCCTATCAGGGGGGTTGTTTAGCACTCTGTCCGTTCTTCTTAAAGAAAATTTCCACTTAATTGGACATCTGTTTAAAAAAAAAAAAAAAAACTAACTAAAAAGGCATTTCCTCGTAGCACTTTTAGGTAACCAAACTAGGGGCCTTTTTTTAAATTCTGTAAGTTAGTAATGAAGAAGTGGAACTCCAAACAAACACTTTTTTAGAACTGAGAAAAGTGTTCATATACCCAGGATTAAAGCACAAGTTAAACTGCCGAAGGCCTTACATACAAGATGCTACTGATGACAAATCCTGTTCTGAGAGTTGCTGAATTTACATGAAAGTGAAAGAAATCTTTTCAAGTCAAAAACTCTGTTTGCTGAATTGATGGCCAGTTAAGTGATCAAAAGAAGGGAGGTATGGAATTGGTTTTGCAATGTTATTGTTATTTAATGTGTGTGACTACAACATTGATTGTATTGTAACATTGTAACGTGTCACTTTCTTTTACACTTTGTCTATATGTTCACTTGTTTCTATTAAAAAAGTAAGGTTAATATGCAACTGGTTTTGTGTTTATTACTTGTTAAACAGACATCTGCTCTAATGATTTTTTCTTAATTGGGTTGTCTTTACATATCTTTATCATTGTAACCAACTTTAAAAGCAAAGCAACCCATGATGACCAAGAGTTTAACTGACCACTTTTCATTCTAACATGGCATGAGTAGCTTTCAGGCATGTGCATGTATGAGGGGGGCTATCATCTTTGGTATGAAGGTTTAGTATGCTTTGTAGACCTTGTGCAACAGGGACATCTGCTGGGGAGTTGTAGCTTAGATATTTCTATTGGTTTTTCACTATGTTGTATGTCTTTGTTTTACAGGAGTGAATGGGTCCTGGTCTTCTCAAACCCCTCAGCCTTGTGTGGGGTCAGTCTGTGTTTCTGGAGCTGCAGGCTCAGACTCTGGCTGCAGTCAGGATGGAGTGCGTTACTTCAGTGTGATGTGGTGTAAAGCCAGTAAGAAGAAACACAAGCGCTGGGAGGGCGATGCGGTCCTGGTTACAAGAGGACGCACAGCCACACTGAAAGATATGGAGAGCAAGGACATTGGAAAGGGTGAGTCAGAGACACCCCAATTAGTATTTAACTTATTGTCATGCTTTAGTCTTTTGGGAGAAGGAGCAGTGTGATTGCAGCTTTTGTTGCCTGTGACAGTTAAGCAAATCTTTAACATAAGTCACTTTAAATTGTAATTTAATTCCAAGTTTTCTGCTAGGAAATATGAAGTATCGAAGTATCAAGACTGTGCCTCCTCAGATATAAATTGTGCTCTGTTGCATATGTAATAATTTTGGTGTTTCAATGTTTGTCTTAAACCTGCAACAACTGATTATTTGGCCACTTGGGGGCAACGGAAACAAGCTGTGAACACTGACATAAGCGAACATTTCAAACTCATTGAGATACTTTCTCCCAATATACACTGTCATGAGTTTACTGGGTATGCTTGTGCATATTTGTGTGTAGGAAGTGGCTACAAGGTGTCCGAGCTGGCCTCCCTGTCCGAGGGAGAGAGCCTGATGGTCGGAGGGAAGGAGGTGGAGGTGATGGGGGTCATTTCTGCTGAGGACTTCGCCAGGGGACGTTGTTTCCAAGAGGTCCAGGTAGAGAAAGAGGAGCCACGCACAAAGTCAGCTCCACCTCCCTGTCGTCGCTTGACATCCAAACCTTTCTGTTCCCCAACACTGTTGGGCAGAGCAGATCGTTCAGGATCCAAACCAGAGGAGGAACAAACCTGCAGACCTCGTCATGACCCACTGGCTCCAGGTGTTGACACTTTTTCGCGTCTTTTGGTTTGTTGGAAGGCTTGACTTCTCCCATTTTTTTCATATACAAACATTGTGTAGATACTAGTCTCGCTTTGCCAGGCCGTCCTCCACAGCACCGCTTAGGAGAGTCTAGCTAGTCCACATAGCATTCTGGGATGGGGGAAAAACGTGCTTTGGTTTATTGGCATTTCTTTAAACCAATCACAATCGTCACGGGCGGCATAGCCACGGTGCCGCTGCAAAATAGCCTCGGGAAGGAACTTGTTTTGGTGGAACATGTGTACGTTCAAAGGTTGTTTTAGTCATGCAGCAGAAAACTCAGATTGGACAGATAGTCTAGCTAGCTGTCTGGATTCACCCTGCAGAGATCTGAGGAGCAGTTAACCTCACAAATCCACCAGAGTTTAAAATTCCAACACAAAGAAATCGGAAGGAAACGGACATCTGGCCAAAAGAGGGACATCCGGCAGAATTTCCGTCAGCAACGGAATAATCCCGGAAGTGGAACGTCGTGGATATAGACTATGTAGATACATACTCAGGGTGTCTGAATTGTTTTTGCAGGTGCACTGGTGATGCCTCGTCCTTCTGCTAACCACCAGTGGTCTAATAACAAGTCGGGGCTTCCTGTGGTTGATGTTGTTGTTGACCCGTACCTGACTGCTCAGCTGCGACCGCACCAGAGAGACGGTCTGCTCTTTCTCTATGAGTGCGTCATGGGCTTGAGGTAATGGAGCTTGGTCCCGTAACATCTTGTCAAATGCTGTTTAAAGACATGAATCTGTTTTAGCCTCATAGCAGAAAGTAGTCACAGCCATTATTAGGATTTCTAATCGATCGTATGTGTCTGTGCTTTAGAGCTGTGGGTCGCTATGGGGCTATCCTGGCTGACGAGATGGGTCTGGGGAAGACCCTGCAGAGCGTGGCACTGTCCTGGACGTTGCTTAAACAAGGTCCTTACGGTGGGAAGCCAGTTGCTAAGCGTGTCCTTGTGGTCACTCCAGGCAGCCTGGTGCACAACTGGGGTGCAGAGTTTAACAAGTGGCTGGGCCGTGAGAGGATCAGCATTTTCACTTTGGATCAGGTGAGGAGTGTGACAGCCCTGAGTGTGTTGTGCATGCATACCGTGGTCTGTCTTGTGAACTTGCAGGTTTGTGGCTGAGGTGGTTCAGGGTTCAGCAGTCCTTTTGACCGTGCACCATCATAAGTTCATTCTGTTTAGTTATTTCCTTTGTTAGCCACTGACAACATGCACCTTACATTCTTCATTGCATCCATACACTCTCATGCATCAGTGATACTGACAACCACACCTCATCGCCGTCCTGTTTGCATTATTATTTTTATATAATATTGACTGTGCATCTCCCTATTTTGTTGTGGCCTGTGAGATGGTCGTAACAGGAGAGAAGGGGAAATTCTTTCTTTTGAATTTACAAGGAGCTCAAGCAGCACGATGGCAGAAATAAATACAAACTAATAATAATTATTTTAAACCTGCCTATCCTTTAATTGTTTTGTATTTTGTTGCGTTCTGTTTTTCTTCTACTTTCGCGTATATCTTACTAACTCAAAGCGGATCAAGGACTTTTCCTGGTCTAATGCCTTTTTGTAAAACACTTTATAACTTTGTTAAAGTATCAGATTCACTAATGTTCCTTAATCCAACATGTATTAAGTCATTAATATACATACTTTGTTGACATACGTATAGGACCACAGGATAGAGCAGTTTGTGTCATCCCCTCTGCACAGCGTTCTTGTGATCAGTTATGAAATGCTGCTGCGCTGCCTGGAGCAGGTATGTTCACCTTGTGTCTCAGTAGAATACATCTGCTTATATCATCTTTTTGTTTCGTTGTTGAATTATTTTCTTGTACTTTCAGGTACAGAAAGTGGAGTTTGGTCTTATAATTTGCGACGAGGGCCACAGGTTAAAGAACAGCAGCATCAAAACATCCTCAGCCATCAGCAGCCTGAGTTGTAATCGCAGAGTCATACTAACAGGTACAGAGGATATCTTTGAGGACTCTCTGACTGAGTAACTACAACTTCTTGTAGGTTTTATAATAAATTGTCTGTGTTTTGAAGGCACCCCAGTACAGAACGACCTGCAGGAGTTCTATGCTATTATAGACTTTGTTAACCCGGGGATTCTCGGGTCATCCACTGCATATAGGAAAGTATATGAGGAGCCGATTCTACACTCCAGACAGCCCTCCTGCACAGAGGTAATACAACCTCTGCACCTGTTGCTTTTCCTTTTTCTTTTTATCAGGGATGTCATACATAGTTCAAGATTCAAAAGACAATTAAGTGCATACAATCCTTCACATGTAGAAACACTGAGTACATAATGATACAGTATCACTCAGACAATTGCATCAAGCCATGACTCAAAAAAGCTTTCCTTGCATCTATTGTTTTCCCTTTCATTTTACCTTAATTAACTATAAACATCTGAACAAAATATGTCACACACTCATTTATTCATGTAAATCTACTACATAACAGAGTCTCCTCAGTAGTTCAGTTAAATGGCAATGTAGCAAGGTAATTAAAGCAGGTCTGGTCTCCATGGGCTGATATACCTGACCCATTTTGACCACAATCACTTACATTTTTCTGATAGCATTTTTATAGAAAATGTTAGTCTCTCCATAATGTAAATTTCATGAATAATTTTAACCAATTGTCTAATGTTGGAGCATCATGTTGGAGCCAAATCCTAGTCAGGGCTTTCTTCCTTCCTATAAGTAATATTCTTATTAAATACTTGTCCGCCTTAGATTGAATATTCAATGCTATAGTGCCCAAATATATTGTTAGAACATCAAATGGAATGGTGAAATTTGAAATGCAGTTTCCAGACCCTTATGAATTTCACGCCAGTATGATGTAATTTTTGAGCCATCCCAAAATAAATGATAATGGTTAGCTACATTTGAACCACGTAACCTCCAACAATTTGTTCCAACGCCTTGATGCCTTTTCTGGGCAGGGGTTTTGAAGAATCCGTCTTCCTTTTTTATGTAGTAACTAATCAACAACTATGTCTGGCATTAAACCTGATCTCATATCTGCCTCTGCCAACAGGAGGAGAGAGTTTTGGGAGAGGAGCGGGCAGCAGAGCTCTCTCGTCTGACTGGCATGTTCATCCTGAGACGGACACAGGAGATCATCAACCGCTACCTGCCTCCGCGTCTCGACTGGACGTTGTTCTGCAACCCATCCCCTCTCCAGCGAGAGCTTTACAAGCATCTCCTCTGCCACAGAGTCTTCAGAGCCTGCCTTCAGGGCTCCACACAAACACACACACACCTGGCCTGCATCACTGCACTGAAGAAGCTCTGTAACCACCCCGGTCTGCTCCATGGCACTGCCAAGGTTAAGTTCGTTGTTAGTTGGTAGTTGGAGTGAAAGATATTGAGATCTTATTTGATTGATTTAGAGATTTACTACTAGTCCTAACTGATTACTGTGTTGTGTTTTTTTTTAAGGAAAAAGCAGACTGTGGTTCAGTGGAGAACTCTTTATATGAGGGCCTGGTTGAGCTCTTCCCAGAATCCTACTCTTCAGGTAGATTCAACGCCGCTGACTCTGGAAAACTTCTGGTTCTGTCGGACTTGCTAACCTCTATCAGACAACTCAGCCCTTCAGACAGGTGTGTGTGTGTGTGTGTGTGTGTGTGTGTGTGTGTGTGTGTGTGTGTGTGTGTGTGTGTGTGTGTGTGTGTGTGTGTGTGTGTGTGTGTGTGTGTGTGTGTGTGTGTGTGTGTGTGTGTGTCTATATACTGACAAAATATGTGTGCCTCTGCAGGGTGGTCATAGTGTCCAACTATACTCAGACACTTGACTTGCTCCAGGACTTGTGTGTACACGTGGGCTACACCTTCTGCCGACTTGACGGACAAACCCCCACCAGCCAGAGACAGCGTCTGGTTGACGCTTTTAACAGTCCCTACTCCCAGGACTTCTTGTTTCTGCTAAGCTCCAAAGCAGGTGGTGTGGGGCTTAATCTGGTGGGTGCTTCCCACCTGGTGCTGTATGATATTGACTGGAACCCTGCCAATGACATTCAGGTAAGACACACTCAGAGATTCCTGGAAAGTTTAAAGTCTGTAACACTGTTTTCTTTGTTTTTGGTCTCTTCTTCTACACACGCACATTCGGGGTGCTTTCACACCTAACCTATCTGGTTTGGGTCAAACGAACTGGTGCGTTTGTGCATGAGGTTCATTTAGTTTGGGCAAGTGTGAAATCTGTCAATCAAGATGTGGTTTGCACTAAAAAAGCATACATAGAAAAGGAGGGTCTGGGTACACTTCCAATCGAGATGTGGTGCAGTTTGTTAATCACAGATGTTGAGATTTGACCATGAATTCTAAAGCTAAACTACTATTAAATCACCTATTAATGAAGCAATCTTTTAAATGATATGTATAAGCAACATATATATGTATGCAAATCATTTGGTAACCATAGTGACATGTATACGGGTTCACCTTGTTAGTGGGGGGATATTCAATCAGAAAGAGAAAAGGAGTTAATCAGGTGTGTTGTGCTTGGGTCTACACCGTTTCTTTTTTGGCAGTTCCTCATTAAAAAGTCGCACCCCAACCCGGTAATATTATCGTAAAAAAACTCGGCTTTTATGTCCATTTTCGACCTGATTGTCACTATATAGAAAAACGTTGAGTTGCAGTCTTGACAAATAATGCTCATAAGCAGTTTTTTTTGTAGCTCTTTTTGGCACCAGAGAACATAAATATACACATAAAGTGCTCCATGACTTGCTGATTGCAAGCTGACTTGCTGTTGATTTCACCACTTTGGTCCAACCAATGACATAGGATGACATCACCAGAACTGTTCAATGAATGAGTTACCTGTCAGTACATGTGACTTAATGCTTACAGCTCTGGGTTTGTATAGAAAAAGTCAGTGTGAAGATGAATCGTGGATCTTTTTTTCCCTTTGTGTGGACCAAATGAACTGAACAACAGGTGTGAAAGCACCCTCAGACTCTTTCACACATACATATCCACCAGATGGTGCTGTGCACATTTGTGTAATTCGCCCCTGCAACTTCTCCCTCTCCACTGTGTCCAGGCCATGGCTCGAGTGTGGAGAGATGGACAGAAGAAGACAGTGCACATCTATCGTCTTCTCACTGCAGGTCAGAAAACACAAACACACTCAAGGAGCCAGAATGGTTAGCATATCATGAACCAGACTGATGTGAATCTGGGTATGTGTTACTTGTTTTGCAGGCACTATTGAGGAGCGTATATTTCAGAGACAGGTGTCCAAACAGGGGCTTTCTGGGACAGTGGTTGACCTGGGCAAAAGGGCGGAGCACACCAGCTTCTCCACCAGTGAACTGCGAGATCTTTTTAGCCTGACAGACACGCTCTCTCTAACACACGACCTGCTGAACTGCAGCTGCAGCATGGACGGCTCAGTCCAGGGTGGGCACATCGGCGACGCCCCATACACACTGACACACTGACGCCAGTATTTGACTTTACTGAGACTTGTTAACTCGCTTTTTTTTCTTTATCCTTAGCTGTCGTAGAGGAAGACGAGCAGGTTCCTGAAAGGCCGTGCCAGCTAGGTCGTCAAGGTGACCGTGGAGGGGCGCAGCAGAAGCATCTCAGCATGTCCGAGCTGATGCAGTGGAGACATTTCTCTGGTGACACACACACCTTCTCAGATCCTTACCTCGATCACTCACGAAACCACATCACCTTCGCCTTTCAGACCACCATGTCTCACACAGCTCTGTAAACAACCACAAACTAGATTACACTCTAGATGACTCTCTCTCTCTCTCTCACACACTCTCACACACACACTCACACACACACACACACACACACACACACACACACACACACGCAGCCTGGTTACAACATATGACTAAACACTCAACAGTGCTGCCAAAAACAGCAATAAGTGACATTTGTGAGATTCTGTGTCTTGTCTTTAATGTTTTCTTTATTTATTCAAAGAAATGTACTGTTAAATTCATCAAATAAATGAATTTCAAAATAAATGTGTGTAGTAGGCTTTTAAGGAGTTGAACATTTCTTTCTGGAGAATGCAGAGCATTTTTGGTGCATGTTTGAATGAGGCAGATTGGAAGTGTTTGTGTGCCAGGCATGTTTTATATCCACATACTGTAGATAAGAATATAAGTAAGGTGCTCCTGTGTCCATCTAGAGTAACATCTACTGTGTAAATTAGAGGATTTATGTTGTACCGAGACATGTTTAGGTGACACAGACCTTGGGTGGTATGGAGAGAATGTGTATACAACCATCCATTGAAAATAATCTATTCACGGCTGTCTGTGCAGTGAGTATGTTATCCGGAGCTGAATCATCTGAAGAATAAAGGGCAAAAAAGTCTTTAACCTGAATTGTTGTACTATAATGTCACAGTTTATCTGATATAGTGTCCACTTCTTGTTGAAGTGCCAGCATTTTCTTTTCCATGTGGAACATAGGCTGATCTATTCAGTCTGTTATTTTAGATAACACTGGTCTGTTTAGGCTTTTCAACACAAAACTGCTGCGTGGGAGTTATGTAGTTGCATGTGCATGCGAGCCCTGAATTAACATGATTTGCGCTCAGGTCTGTCAGATTGACTGAACTCCAATACAAAGCGTCTATACATAAACAGGGTAATTATTGTTTATTTAGATGCTCGCCACTCTACGTGATTGTTAAGCAACTTTGTTGTGTAATAAATGGGTCTCTGGGTTGTTCAGCTTTACCTTTTATGCATTTGACAATTGTAGCTCTGCAGGCTGTCAGTTTGTGTGGCGTGCTGGAGGCAGCATGGTGATTATGCAGACATCTGCTGTTTCTTTGTGGCCACAGTGTGAATTAAAACTGTTGGTGCCAGTCCAATACCAGAATTCAAAGTTTACATATAACATTTATTTCTTATGAAGTCTGTTGAGGCACTGTGGATTTCAATGCAGGCCTCCAGAGGCTAATCAGTTACAGCTTACAGCCATGTTAGCAGTTCCAATAGTTGTTGAGGTCAGACAGACAGACAGACATTTCCATCGAGCCATGCCACTAGCATGTCTTAAAATGGACTGTAAACAAAATCCAGACAAGGAAACAGATTTGTGCAAGTCTTAGACAGAAACCAGAGGTGGCATAGCAACTGTCAGTTGACTTGGGCATTGTTTGTTGTTTCTGAGCTTTCGCATTCAGCATTTTGGTGTTGGACACGTGGGTGAGTGACGAGTGTCACTCGTCCAAGTGTAATATTGATCCAAATCACTCCTCCAACAGTCTCAGAGGCCATGTGCTGGTGTGTGTAAGAGGTGGAATTTGTCTGTCTATCTGTGTAAAGCTCTTACTAGCCGTTGCTGGCCACATTGCCAATCCCTCTATTAAGCTGTGTGTTCTAGCCAAACAGCCCAAAGACCTGGCGTATGGATTGAATGAATGACTTTCCACTGCTGGAAGAGGAGAAAGAGATACAGTTGTTTTGATGGAGAGACTGTATCACAGATTGGAAGTGTATTCCCTGGGATCCCAGGAGTTCTGTGGAAGATCTGAATGTATTGTAGAGACCAAATGGCCAACCAAATCTTTTATCTGATTCTGGTATTTACCCACACTGAGGTCACAATTCTCATATGCCATTTAACATCAGCCCTAGAATCATTGATGCTTAAGCTGCACGTGTTTCTGCAGGAGATATTTAGATACTGGTGCACGACTGGCAGTCTGTACTTCACAGGCCTTGAGCAGCCCTGCTGTTTTTCTACATTAGGGCTTCAAGATGTCGTCTCCAAGGTTGAAGGCACCAGACCGCATACACGTGATATTTATTAGTGACAAATAGTTCAGTTATCCTCAGCAGCATAGTGGTTTTCATGTCAACATGGTAAGCCGGCTCACTGTCCTTTTTAAAATACAAGTTCAGGCTCAGTTTGCTGGACTGTTCTCCCTTCAGATGAGATGAGTGATATTAATCACTGTACTTATGATATTCTGCGTCACTCACTTAATTATTAATTTCCTCTTCTGTGCTGCTGTCTTATAGAGTTTATAGAGGTTTAGAGATAGAGGGCATATATGCCAGAAAATGTTGTAAGTTAAAGTAGTAAGTGCTTATCCAAAATAAGATGAGACATTTCAAATTGGTTTGAAGTATAATGTTTGAGGTACACATGATCATTTCACGTCTTTGTGTTGACAAAGACCACACACCGTCTAAGATTGTTTCCCCTTTATTTAGTTTCTTTTTATCTCACTACTTCGACATCTGTTTAATGGTTCCAGCTTCTCAAATGTTGGAACTTGTTTGTTTTTTAATGTTCACAGTACACTAAATATCTTCGGGTTTTGTTCTGTTGGTCGAACAAAAGAAAACAATTTGGAGACATCACCTTGGGCTCTTCTTTGCATGTTGTATAGACCAAATGAGTAATCAATTATTCTAGATATAATCCTAATGAAATTATTCCTAATCAGTTATGAAAGATTAGTTGTTAGTTGCAGCACTAGGTTGAGCAAGGAAAGGCGGTGTACTTTTCACTTTCCTTTTAATATTTTTTTATGTAGATGAGGCAGAGTAAGGCTTGGTGTTGGTATGCTGGTGAGAATTGCATAATTGCACAGAGAAAAGACATGTGGCCTGGTCTGTTATCACCAGTTGAGAAATTGGTCAACAATGTGTGCAATCTATTGCCTGAAATGTGCATCAACTACAGAACGCTGAATAAAGTAAATAAACAATGTTACACATAAAACCAGCAGATACATTTATAAAAAATGTATATCAAAAATACAAATCCGAAACTATAGCACGTATGCATTAAACCAGAAGTAATGTAATAATAATAGTACCTTAATTTGTAAAACACTTTTCAAAACCAGTTACAAAGTAAACAGTTATTAAAATATGATGACAAATATGACAAGAAAAGATAAAGTCTTGTATAGTGAGTTTTCAAAAGTGACTCAAAACAAGACAATGTGTTAGCATCCCTGATCTCCACCGGCAGTTCATTCCTCAAGTGAGGCCCGGAGGAATGACCTGCCAGACGATCTCAGGTTGCATTCGGGCTCATATGGGGTCAGGAGGTCATCTATGTACCTTGGAGCTAACCCCCTACGAGCCTTAAAAGTAATAATTAAAAATTTTCAAAATATACTCTGATGAAGTGAATGCAGAATGTAGGTTGTGTATATCCATAGTATTGGATTTGTCCTCCCTGACCTTGCGCTACAATAGTCTTAGCAATTGCGCTGTTAAAATGGACCCTCAATGCTTTGAATGTGTAATTACCTCTTTGGTCCACATTTCAACCAAAAGAAGTGAAAGAAATCTGAAATGAGGTCACTGCAGCTAAAACCTCCAGGCAAAAAACATGCTTCTTCTCAACCTACAACAGCCTTGTCTTCTTTCAGAATTTGCCCCTCACACTAAAACTCCTCCGGTACACTGACTTCTGGCTGCTCATGAATTGAATGAATGATTGTGAGGCAAAAATATAAACCTCCTTTTTACAGACTGCCAAGTCAAAAAGCAGCATCTTGCTTTGCAGTGCATTTTAATTAACTTAATAACTGTTGGCCAGATGGACTGTGTCCTGTATAGCTGGACTTTGAGTGCAGTGTATTGACTAAATTATTTTCTCTGGCCTAATGGCAACGATTTGTACCACAGAACCGACCCAACATTGTTTCAGCAGTGGGGTCTCTTTTCAAGTGACTTGTTTTCAAACTCACTGGAAGCTCTGCCTATATCTCAACTGTCTGACTGACCTTATGAGACCGAGTATGTTTTACATTAAGTGGAAGAAAGAGGTCACTTGACGCTCAGCTCCCATCTATAGTCGCCCATCGCCATGACCTCGCCAGTCTGCAGTCAGCCTGAGCACAACCCCCCCTCCTCCTGATCCTGCTCCAGCACTTAACAAGGATTTAATGTCGCCCAATCATCTGTCAGGCAAATCAGATCAGCTCTGTAATACACAGCAGCAGGACCCACAGATGAGGCCACAACCCGATACTGAAGTCCTGAAAAACAACAGCCGAAAAAAGCAGCATAATCCCACAATTACTGTAATAACTCTCCCTGCTCTCGGCCGCTCTTTCTCTCACAGACAAAGTGCTTTGGCAGATGAAAATCTGATGTTTACGAGTTGAGAGAGTATGTGATGTGATGTAGGGTCTCTCTGGACATTTGTGTCAGTTGCTAGATGGATCATTCACAAAATACCAACTGGTGGTTTCCAACCCATTTACAATAGGCTGGTGCTGCTGGCAATGGATCTCAGGCTTACATGCTAAGCCTCTTCTCAATGCTTTTATTCAGGAAATCCTGTTATCAGTTTTGAGCCACATCTTGTAACTTTCACTTTACGTTTGTCTGACACTCCTTCATTCACTTTAGTGTTGATGCTAATGAGAGAAAAATATGTCTGCGATTATGTGTTGGAAATGCTCCTGGAAGTTGTGGCTTGAATCACTTTTATTCTTTTAACCTTTCTGCTAAAAAGCGCATGTTGAAAGTGTTGAAATGATTCATCCAAGCGACGGATAGTGTTTAAGCAATTGAGAAAAACTGTAATGTGTTTTAGCTGTATGTCAAGGTAGAGTTCAAGATTAAAGCAAATAGGATTTGGGAATAATTTATGCTTATTTTATTGGCCCAAGTTGTAATCTAGCATGTCCGTTAATCATCCGTCAGGTTAGACAGGTAGCAGCAGAGATTTGGATCAGTTACTCACATTGGCACCTGCACACAACTCCATTTATAAAATGTAATTCTTAAGAGACATTCATTATTGAATAATTAAAATATAAACTAAATCAGCCTCTAATTTGAGCAGATGGGAGATGCAGATTCTTTCTATCTTGTATTGACATTGAAATTAGGCTACAACTAAAGACTATTATTAATATCAAATAAACTGCAGGTTATTTTATGAATTCATTGTTTGGTCTATAAAATGTCTATACAAATAATACGTCTATAAAAATAACAAAAAATGCTCAAAGCCCAAGGCGATAGCATCAAATTGCTTGCAAGTTCGACCATATCTAAAGATATTTCTGTTTACTGTCATATTAGACGAAGAAACGCAGCAGTGTTTTAATTAAGAAGCTCTAAGTGGGGAATGTGTGGCATTTTTCATTTTCTGTTGTTTGATGAATCAGTTAATTGTTCCACCTGAAAAACCTTTAAAAACCGTATCTGCAGCCTCTTAATCCGATGCATCCCATGTGTGTCCACTCAAACTGTTGTCTTTTTCTAGTTCAGTGATTCCACACTTTTAAAAAAAAACAAAAAACTTTTGACAGCCTCATGTTGTATTCTATTTGAAATGTAAGGATGGAAAGATCAATGCTGGTGGCAAAACAAGCGTTTTTTCCACTTGTTGCTGAACATTACAACATAAATTTTGAGTGCAGAAAAAAAAAACCTTGCTGAGTTCACTGAGAGTTTATTTTGTCTGCAACAAAAAGAAATGACATTAATATTGAATTTGAACGGAGCCTCTTTAAAAAGACCATAAGTACCCATCACATCACAGTAAACACTCATGTTCCAGTTGTGTGACCCCCCCCCCGCCTGCTCTTTATATAAACCGCAGGGAAACCCCATCGGAGCATTACAGACTGCAGCAGACACGAAGAAAACACCAGCTGTACATGTCGCTCCGGGATTTACCAAGCAAATGCTTTTGCAATGCTCGAGTTAAACTTTAGTTCTAGTGCGGGATGCACGTCTTTTACAGAAATAGTTTAATCTGTTTATCAGCCTCGATGAGGGTGCAATAATTTACTGTTGAGTATAACTGCAGCAGAGCACATTTAGTCTTACTTCACTGTCTCTTTCATAATTTTGGGACAGAGTTTATACTCCCTTTTGTCTAAGTGAATCTCTAAGAAACAAAGGGACATTTATGATGATGTGTATCTGAAGCGGATAAGAAGCTGTTGGAAGAAATCGACCCGTTTTACTTTCTTTTGAGGGGGGTATTTTTCTTTTCCCTAAATCAAAGCACCACCTCGCAAAACTGTTTAATCCCACCACCACTGTCGGTTTTTATCCAGTTCATCCTCATTTTGTCGCCGGCACCATGCTGCCCAGTGTGCGCCGGCACAGCCTCCGCCTGCAGACCGAGCTCCACAGGTGGAGCATCTGCGACCCCGGCAGCCACCTGCTCAGAGACAGCCTCCTGTCCCGGGTACCCGCCTGCATCTCCCGCTCCAAGTCCTGCACCAGCTCCGCCGGGGAGTTGGACGGGAGCCGCGGGAGCTGGTCGTCCTCAGACTCGGTCATCTCCACCGACTCTGTCGGGGAGCCGGCGGAACCCGGGAGCCCGTACCGGGTGGTGCTGTTGGGGGCCAGCGGGGTCGGCAAAACGGCCTTCGCCAGCATCTTCGCCGGGGCAGCGGACAGCATGGACAGCGATGACTGCGAGCTGTGTGGAGGTGAGAAAAAGATGACAACTATATATTGAAATGTATTCTATCCATCCATCTTCGTCCGCTTATCCGGTATCGGGTCGCGGGGGTAGCAGCTCCAGCAGGGGACCCCAAACTTCCCTTTCCCGAGCCACATTAACCAGCTCCGACTGGGGGATCCCGAGGCGTTCCCAGGCCAGGTTGGAGATATAATCCCTCCACCTAGTCCTGGGTCTTCCCCGAGGCCTCCTCCCAGCTGGACGTGCCTGGAACACCTCCCTAGGGAGGCGCCCAGGGGGCATCCTTACCAGATGCCCGAACCACCTCAACTGGCTCCTTTCGCCGAGAAGGAGCAGCGGCTCTACTCCGAGCTCCTCACGGATAACTGAGCTTCTCACCCTATCTCTAAGGGAGACGCCAGCTACCCTCCTGAGGAAACCCATTTCGGCCGCTTGTACCCTGGATCTTGTTCTTTCGGTCATGACTGTATTCTAGGCTACTGTTATTTCTAACAATCAGATGTCTTCTTTTTATAATATATTTTAGACAAAAAAAAGCAAACCAAATCCCTAAATAAATTACAAACTTTCTTATAATAACATAACGACAGAACAAATAAAATATGAAAAGGTCACTGTATTCTCAGCATTGCACCATGCACTTGTTAATTTCCTATAATAATATGATACTGCATTTATTTTATTAGTATGATTATGTCCAACACATTGCTGTCAACAAAAGGACTAAAAGTCTATGATTTTACTAATGTAAAGTGTGTATAATTTCAGATGAAATGTGTGAAAAGGAAATTGAAGTTGACGGAGAGCCTGCAACTATAACTCTGCTTGACACATGGGATGCAGAGGTGAGATGAAAAACGGCTGCATTGACTTGTGTGAGCCACATTGTACATAACGAACTGTAAATCTGTTATCTAATTGTGTGCGTTTGTCTTTGCAGACTGACAATGAATGGGCTCAGGAGCACTGCATGCAGACAGGTGATGCATACCTGTTGCTGTACTCCGTAACTGACCGGGCCTCCTTCCTGCGAGCCTCAGAGCTCCGGATAACCCTGCGGCGCTTCCGTCCTGCCCAGCACACACCTATCATCCTGGTGGGGAACAAATGTGACCTGGTGCGACGCAGAGAGGTGTCAGTCAGCGGTGAGAAGACACAATCCCTGTCTGTTTATGAATGATGAGGACTGTTCACTGAGTTTTTCTTTTCTGTATGTAAGTACTGATCATTGGCCTTTTTGTTTCAGAGGGTCGTGCCTGTGCTGCTGTGTTCGACTGCAAGTTTATCGAAACCTCAGCCGCCATGCAGCACAACATCTGGGAGGCTTTTCACGGCATGGTGCGACAGCTGCGACTACGCCGAGACTCCAAGGAAGCCAACAAGCGACGCAGGCATATAAACACACGCCGCGAGAGCCTAACTATGAAGGCCAAGCGTTTCCTCGACAAGTTGGTGGCAAAGAACAATCCTAGTGTGGCATTCTGGCTAAAATCTAAGTCCTGCCATGATCTCTCTGTGCTGTAGAAGCCTGTTTTAAACTCTAGACCGAACCTTTGAGCAGGTGAACAAGTTACAGGCTGGAGAACAGAATATGTGGCCATGGGCTGAAGGGAAGTCTGCTTCTGAAGGGCTCAAAGTTGGTGTGTTCACACTGAGTCAGCATGGTGTACATGAGAGGTGTTTGCAACATTTCTGCACCACTATCCATATGTTACAGTCTAAACCAGACTGAGTGGACTGAGCTCAGCCTCTGTAATGGACTGGACAATCAACAAATGTAGTGATGCAAAGACTCATCCTGTGTAGCATAAACGTTGGAGATTAGAGATCAACTGATAGAAACTAAGAGAAGGATGGGATGTTTCTGTGTTTTGAACAAATACATTCATATTTTTCTGTCCTGTCTTCTCTCTTTCCTCTTCCTTTTGCTCTCATGCCAAATTGCCCAAATTTGTCATCTGTCAATTTGTCATTTTTCATCCAAATGCTAAGATAACCAGTTGTAAGCTATTGATGATTAAGTATGACGATTTGCATGATGATTATTTAGTTGTTACTTTGAGTTTATTTATAATGTGTTTTTTTCACTCACTGTAAATAAATAACAGATAGATTCTGTACTGTATTTTGCTACTTGTATGTTTCAGTGTTGCTTACTTAATAAAGTGACATCATCCAATTTTTTGGGAAAAAACTATTGCTTTTGTCTGTCGTCTCAATGTTACTCATGAGATATTACAATGGGTGACTCAGCTCTGACACAAAAGAGACACTTAAGCAAACCACGACACAACTGAGCTGATAAAAGATGAGTCAGGTGGCATTAAAGCTGAACTTTCGGAAACTAAATTAGTTGTGTGTGTGTGTGTGTGAGTGAGAGAGAGATGTGTGAGCACAGCGATTGGACTGCTCAGAGACTGATCAGCGATTTGAACACTATGCTCAGATCCCAAACTCAGTTTTGTTGCAAAAGCGGTTAAATATGTTGCCACGGTAACATTCAGAGGATCCCAGGAAGTGTGAGAGAGCATCAGGCAGATGGTGTTGGTGCACGTTGGCAAGAATATCTACCACAAGGCAGAGCAGCATACATGGACCCATGCTTTACATAACACAGTCACCTCCATCTGAATTAATTATATATAATATATATAATAATATATATTATATATAATTAATTCAGATAACTTCATCCTCTGAACCATCAACACGGCAGTCACACGTTTTGGATAAATAACGGTGCTGTGAAACAGTGACTCACTCACAGCCTGTTTTTCTACAGTTGCAGATTCACACAAATCTCGGCCTTGTTTCCAAGCAGCTTTCTGCAGCTTGTAAAGCTCACTGCTTTCAGGATGGTAGCGTATGCATCAGGATGTTTGGAACATAATCTATGTGCAGTTACGCCATGAAGATAAAGTATAACACTCAATAAAAAACAAAGGCGTTTTTTAAAGCATTCCTGTTGCATTCATTCATACACTTTTTTTTAAGATGTGTTAAAAAGTTTAGAGAGAGCCAAAGCTGGAGTCACACCTACTGTTTAACAGTTTTATAGTACGTGCCTTGACCTGCTGAATCACTGCAAAATGATCCCATAGGTTTGCAGTCTTATAATGCAATGGATTGTCAGTGTAATCTGTTAGTCCTATTGTCTACACACACACAGAGCTCCTTATCAGGCACTGCTACTAATGGAAAATCTGACAGGAAAGAGTGCAGAGGTGCACAGGTCAAAGTCTGAGGGGAACTAAGAAACTAATGCTGAATAAAACATTTCTAAAGACATTTCCCTCATATCCGTTTTTTATATATATACATATTTTATATTTTATAACTTTTTGTTCACAACTCACACACCTGCAGCCCATTGCACCAAAGTACTTGACTAATGTGA
Source organism: Sander vitreus (assembly GCF_031162955.1). Lineage (NCBI taxonomy): Eukaryota > Metazoa > Chordata > Actinopteri > Perciformes > Percidae > Sander > Sander vitreus. The sequence continues at coordinate 15,113,299 of NC_135860.1, forward strand.
CATTCCTTCAACCCGTTTGTTTTTTGCAACTAAGACCTACCTACAGGATTCAATCTATTAGCATTTGAGGATTTATGTAAATTCAGTGGCTAATATTATGTGATAATGGATTTGTCTTTTACAGTACTGTGCATATCCATGTTCTGTTCTTCCTGTCTCCTTTTCTCTTGTCAGCTACTCCCCCATTGGCTAACTCCACATGAGGGCAGGGTGATTAGACAATCATTAGATCCAATAAAACATAGCTGGTTAACAGTTTGTTAACGTTTGACTAGACATATGGGGCTGCTCAGATCCCTCTGAGGTCTAGGGAGTGACTTGCTCGATCTCTCCGGCAAGGTAAGTCTCCTCACTCTCCTGTCTCCCAGATTTGGAAATGTTGAGAATTTGGAGTAAATTTTGGTGTGTAAATGTGGAAACAAACTAGGCTGCCTCTCCTTTGGTTTTCACAGGCTGTTTGATGTGTTGGATTCTTTCAGTTTGTTGCAGAAGTGCTCTGATCTTCACTTGACTTTGGCAGGGCCTTAGCGTCAGGTGTTGGCATATCTAACAACCGACCTCTCCTTCTTCACGACTTCCTGGGTTGTTGCCAGTGCCTGCTGGCTTTGGGCAGATATTACATGTATGGGACACTAGATTTGGTGCCATAACAGCTGAAATGTAGACTGTCAAAGGTCATCGAGTCGTTGTGCTTAAAGGAGAAAGAAAGGGCCTGCAACACCCGAATCACTGGGTCATACAACTTTGCCACTTTGTCCATCGATCATTTGTTGGACAAAATGGATATCTGTAAATTGGTAATGCCAGCAATGGCTTGTTAGTTAAAATGTCAGCAGAGGTAGTGGTCAACTTGGAGACAGAAATATTCATTAAAGTGAATTAATTCAAATGAAAGTAAATTAGTTTTGTGTTAATAAGGAGTGTTCCAGGGCGCCGACATTAAAAGTGTGTTATGCTACAAAAAGGTCATGAGCCACGACTCAATGTCACCTTCACCTTTCTGTGCTGGCTGACTTCACCCTTCTCTCTCGCCTGCAATTTACAAGTTCACCGTTTTTTCCTGTCATATTCAAAGCAGTGTCAGTTTAATGTTAACTCATCTGAATATAACACTTTATAATGTTTTTGAGACGCACTGAAGATACTGTTGCTGAGCAGAGTCAAAGTGTATGACACATGGAATTATCTTCCGTAAGTAACTTTTGGATGTCAGACAGAGACAGTAAATGTGTTCGTTAGTTATCGTTCTTTTTAAACAAAAAACCAAACCCACAAATACTAACACACAATGAAGGCTGTTATGTTATGTTTTAAACTCTGAGGCCGCTGTAAAGTCACTGGTGTTAAACACTCCACATTGACCTTTAGGTACATGCGTCACATTGACACCCAGTGCCAAAAAAAAAAATCACTCAAGTCTGGCGTTGCATGTAAGCCCCTAACTTTCAGTTTCTCCTGTGCACTGAGGTGGTTGGTTCACCTGGTTGTGAAGGGGGAGCCACACATGGAGATAGCATGTGACATGTGTAGATACCCAAGGACAGAAGAAGGATTTTCTTTGTATTTATGAATCAAAAACTCATTGTGCTAAATAGAAAAAATAATGTACTGAGCCACACTGGGGTTAATCGTTTCTAGACGGACTCATTAACTATTGTCGACATCATTTCCCATTATTTCTACAAGCATGAGATGTGAATTTAACAGAATCAGAATCAGAAAGGGATGTATTGCCAAGTAACACTTACAAAGGAATTTGCCTTGGTTGTGGTTGCATACATAAACATTATTATGAAATAACAATAAATACAGAAACAAATATGTACATATAACTGTTAAACATTAAGAAAGAAAAAGGTGGCTGTATGGATTAGTGCAGGATGTGCAAACATGTTGAGGGACAGCACAGCCAGCGGTGCACAGTGAATATTATGCTTTTTAAAATTGAAATGTGTAATTTAAATCCTCCTCTCATGTCACACATCCCCAACCTCCTGCTTTCTCCTTCACCTTCTTTTTTCTATCTCCTATCCTCCATATCTCCTCCTCCTCCTCCTCTCCCAGACTGTGATCATGACACCCATAATGCATCTGTTGTTGCTCCCACTCCTGTTCAGCATAGTGAGTACATAACACTGCCAACTGTTTCTTCTGTCCTTCAATACATATTTATAGTAAATGCACTAATACTTGAACTTGTTACAAGGATGCTTAGATTTATTCATGAACAATTTATGGGACAGTTGTGGTGCGTAGGCAATGCATGCATGCAGACTTTTATGGTATATAAAGCATACTGTGGAAAGAAAATATTAATAACAAAGTGAAAAAAATATGTGCAAGAAAAATTTTGGTAACTTATTTAAAACACATTAAAAAAGTGCAAATTGTTTCTAAATTGATCGTAAGTCCTTTGTCTGTAGACTTTGCTCTCCTGTTCTGCAGTGGGATATAAGAGTTGTCATTTTGGTTCAATAAATAACTGGGCTGTAAAAACCCGCCCTCAATGCCTCACTACATTCAGCTACAGTACGGAGCTGAAGCGAAAAGGGCAAATGTAGGCGTGAGTGTCCGAAGTTCAGTTTGACCTTAGCATGTACTATATTCAATGACCTTTGACCTCTGTTACTGTGCTCTGATAGGCTGGTGCGAAGGATCTGGAGGAAAAGAAGGGCCCGTTTGAGAACACGGTGCTGAATGTGCCAGAGGGGACTCCAGTGCCATATCCCATCTATCAGGTATTATACACATGCCGGCAGTGGTGAAAAGTACTTAAGTACACTTTTGAGGTACTTGTACTTATTTCCATTTATGCAACTTTATACTTTGCTCCACTACATTTCAGAGGGAAATATTGTACCTTTTACTCCACTACATTCATCTGACAGCTACTTACTCTTCAGATTAAGATTTTACATTAAAACATCTGATAAGCTTTCAAAATGCAAAACCAAACCCCTTACCTAAATCCACTTGAGGTCACAGGTTTCAGATTGTTGGTTTGAGTTGTTAGCAGTGATTTTCCCTCTAAACCACCCCTCAGATTTATTTTATGATCCTTTAGAAGGGGCAGACCCCTAGGTTGACAAACACTGAACAAGTTTATTTTTTTTCCTTTTGTCTGTGATCAAATGAAGTGTCAAAAGGCTACACATTAATCTGTCTTTTCATTTTTCTCCCTTCCTCCCCATCTTCCACTCCATAGTTTCAGGTGACCCATCCAAGTGTTAGTGATTTCAGGCTGAGTGGAGAAGGTAAGGAAGACATTAGGATTTCAAACGACGGGTGGCTATACCTGGAGAAGCCTCTGGACTGGTCTCAAGATGATCATTACATTATCATGGTAACGTGGTCCTTATAAACACACAGAAAAATCATACTTTTGTATTGTGGTAGCAATAACACATGTATTTATACATACTTGTGTTTGTGTGTGTGGCTATATCCAGGTGGAGGCGCTGGCAGGTGATGAAGTTGTGGATGGCCCAGTTTATGTGACCATAAATGTGTTGGACATCAACAACAATGCTCCGTTCTTCAACCAGAGCACCTACACAGCTGTGGTCAGAGAAAACAATGCCGCAGGTGTGTATTTTAAGTACTCAAATGAGAGGAGAGGGAACTGTTACAACTAACAGTGGCATAGATAAAAATGTATACAGTGGCCATAGAACAGTTAGTATGGATGTACAGGTTGTTCACACTTAAAGCTGTAAGTATTGAGAACATACAGCCACACATTCGGGGTGGCGGTAGCTCAGTCTGGAGGGAGTTGGTTTGGGAACTGGAGGTTTGCTAGTTCAAGTCCCCATACAGACCAAATAATGGTGGTGGACTGGTAGCTGGAGACTCTGGGGCACTGCCAAGGTGCTCTTGAGCAAGGCACTGAACCCCCAATTGCTTGGGGCGCCTATCCATTGACAGCTCCAGCCCCCTCACTCTGATATCTCTCCATTAGTGCATGTACGTGTATTTCAGGTCTGTGTGTAATGTGTATTCTAACAATGCAACAACAATGGAACCTTTTGTACTTTGAAGTAAATGTGATTGCCTTTCTGTAGATCAGTGGAATTGTGTGACACCACTTGCAGGACTGTGTATTGCGTCCTCTGCATGCACGTGCATCCAAAAAGCATTGAGTTTCAAAGCTACACCGTCAGAAAACAACAAGAAAACATGGACAGAGTGAAAAGAAAACATGGTTCTTGGATTAAGCTCTTCAGCCCTGCTGGTGGATCAATCATTACAAACTAAAACTCTGTAGACAAACTTTGTTCAAACCCACAGTTTTTTATTTCAAATTCTAGCAAAGATAATAGAAAATGTTTTCAAAAAGTAGTATGTCAGGGAAATGTGTATGAGCTTATTCATAAGACATCTAGAATATTTCCATTTGAAGTGATAGAAAACAAGTCTTGTGCATACTTTTTTTTAATTTAATTTTTTTTTACTTTTAACTCTAATATTAGTACTTGTGTTTTTAGATTTGTTTCTTTGCACTATTCTTTGTTCAATATGGTTTCGTTTGTGTACTACTGCTGCGACATGTGAATTTTCCTCCGGGGATAAACAAAATATCTACCTAGATTTAAAGGAGGTATAAGGTTGCTATTTGGCAGTGGGCTCTCGTGTATTGGATGTAGGTGATTTCTAGGATGCATCAACAAGACAAAATGTCCCTCATTACAGCTGTATTACTATGCAATGATAAGCTAACTTTGACAAAGAGATAAAGGTGACTTAATGTTCAATGTGATGAACAGCTCAACCTGCAGCTCAAGTCTGCAGTTTTTGCAGAGTGATTTTCATACGGTACTAAATTGAAGGGGAAACAATGGCGGTCTCCTAAAAACCCACAAACTGTTGTGCTTTTGAATGTTGTAAAATAGTACAACCAATGTGTAGTTCATAGGCTGTAGCATCTCTAAAAGCACCATTTTAGTTTCTAAAGAATTCCTGCCATGCATATTGGTTAAGCAATATTTCTATATGTTTACTGACATCCAGTCATTATAGTTCTGTTTTGTAATACTCGGACTATCATCTCCCTGTGGTAAGACTTTAACATCACTTTTGTCTGTTGTTTCAGGTATCCCATTTACCCGTGTGTTTGCGTTGGATCAAGACGACCCACAGACTCCCAACGCTCATCTGAGCTACAGCCTGGTCAGCCAGATCCCCAACAATCACCACATCCTCCTGTTCCAGATCGATCCTAACACGGGAGAGATCTCCACCACAGAAGCAGGTAGTAACACACAAATTAACTAGGTGCACCGTCCGTGGGAAAGTTTGTAATCTGTATATTTCTGCCTGTAATCTGGCATTATAGTGTCACTGTAAATCCAGATTACACAGCTCATCTTGTGTGTTCAAGAGTAACACTGATTGGAGGCAGATTACCTAAATGTGTCGCATGATGTTGATCACTGACTATTTTGAGTGTGTGTGAGCATGAAAATGAGTCTGTTTTTGAAGTTGCCTGTTTACATCTGTGAGCTGTTTGGCATCGTACTGAACAATATTTGATGTGTGTGTGTGTTCTGTAACAGGGGAAAGGATGCTCAAAGCCAGACAAGGCATCCAGTATGGCAGAGGAGAGGATCGGAGCATTGATGCTCTGAGGACAAAGTTTAACGACTACTGTCCAGTGCAGAATATCCCCTATGAAGAAAACCCCTTCTTCACCTGTGTGGAGAGAGCAGGTTTGTATCCAGAAGAATAAGACAAATTTCATCATTATAAAATTAGGAAATCTTATAAGAAAGTTGAGAAATACTAAACTGCATACACATACTTTTGTTTATTTTGACTTATCTTAAAAGTGATGAGTGATCCCGACCGAGGGATTTGTGCTGTGTAAAAACTAGAGGGTGTGAGAGTGACAGGGGGTGTCAATGTAGATGAATGCAGACTGTAATGAAGAAACGCCTGTCAGCGATTAGTGCTGGTGGTGTGATTTATTGGGTGTTGAGTTGATGAGTTCAGCCAGGGAGAGTGGTTAAGCCATCACCGATGTGACTTTTCAAAATTAGAGATCTACTGAAATGTTTTTGTGACGTTCAACCCTTCAACATTTTCTTATCGTTCCCTATACAATGGCTCTAATTGCAACTTTTGTCTTCCTCTGTGGTGTCAGAAATAAGGAGGAGGAATGTGGACCCCCTGGAGGACCCAGACTACACCCTGTCTGTGCGCGTGCAGGACCTGGGAGGAGTGTCGGAGACCTCGCTGAGTGGAAACGCCATAGTGCACATTGTCGTGCAGCAAAACCTGTGGGTCAATCCTGGACCTATAACTGTTAAAGAGCACTTAAAGGAAATGTACCCATTAGTCATTGCAAAGGTGTGGTGGGATGCCAAATGCAGACCTGTTAAAGTACACTCACTATACCTACTCTGTATGCAGTTACTAACCTTCCCACTCTGGCCTCTTTTCTCCCTTTTTGGATTTAGGTCCAGTCTAATGAGCCTAACGCCATCTACAAGTTAGTGCAGAAAGAGCGAGACCTGAAATTCCCTTTCCAGATCACAGAAGATGGAGAAATACATCTGACAGATGAGCTGGACAGGGAAGACAAGGACATGGTATACAATACATGCTTAGTTTGCTCAATAAATCGCTTTTATCCTACATAAAAATGACAACGTACTTCTTAGGGATTATTCTTGAACTTGTGTTCTGTTTCAGTACATCCTGGTGGTGTTTGCACTGGATAGCAATGACAAACAGCTGGATCCACCCATGGAGATTCAAGTCTTGGTGGAGGATCTAAATGACAATGCACCAGTGTGTGCAAATAAGGAGAGTGTGTTTGAGGTGCAGGAGGACGAGCCAGTAGGTAAGATATATATGTGTGTGTGTGTGTGTGTGTGTGTGTGTGTGTGTGTGTGTGTGTGTGTGTGTGTGTGATTGTAACAATAACACATTCATCCTGTAGAGTGTGGCGTTCATACTGTATGCTTGAAGGTTAGAATGCTGCCTCATTCAGCCAAAGTATTTCTTAAACTACTATTCGCTTTCTTTGAATGCTATCTCACCATTGCTTCTTCTGTTTTCTGTGTTTCTGAGTCCATATTTATTAAATGTCTAAGATTTACACTTAAGGTTAAAAATGAAAAGTTCTTCAAGGAGTGTGAAGGGTAAGACACATTTGCCATAGTGTGGAGAAGTACTCAGATCCTTTACTTTTTAGACTCATATGTTATACTATTGTTGCATAAATATGGATACATCAACGTGTAAGCATCACATAAATGTTGCAGCTGGTAACCTGCTGGTAACTGAGTGGTGATGCCGCAGTGGATATGACACATGCCTTTGGTGTGGGAGATCTGGGTTCAATTCCCACTGTGATACATCAACCAATGTGTCCCTGAGCAAGATACTTAACCCCTAGTTGTTCTTTGACATATATAGCAATTGTAAGTCGCTTTGGGTAAAAGTGTCAGCTAAAAGACATGTAATGTAACGCTGGGGCTATTTGTAACTACTTAATATACTGCAGGGTAGCTTAGTTGATAATAATACATTATAATTTATTAGGTGATTATATTTAGTATTTACATATTGTATCTGCAAAGTAAATAGTAACTAAATGTGTCAGATGAATTAAGTGGAGTGAAAAGTACAATATTTACTCTGAAATGTAGAAGAAGTAGAAGTAGAAAATAAATTAGTCAAGTAAAGTAAAAAGTACCTAAAAATAATTTCACTCAAGTACAGTGAATTTACTTTCCACTACTACAAGTGACTTCTACTTAAAGTGAAGTGTAAGAGAAATCTGCTTTAGGGACAGCTCTCCTGTGGTCACATTATTAAACACTTGTATACTTAAATCATAGGAAATTGGCTGAAATTGAAACAAAAAGCAAACTCAACTGCATCAGCAAATAAATTCTGCTGCCGTTATACATCAGAGAAAGTATATGATTCAGAGAATTTAGTGCGGACAATGACGGATGCATGGAAAAATTATTGCAAACAAAATCAAAATTCAGCTTTATTCTTGTTGTTTGATAAATGCAAAAGAAAGTTCCTATCAAATGCAGGCAAATAATAGGCTAAAAATATCTTATTCTGAATTATACATATTGCTATTATTGCTATTTTGCACAATCTTTTTGGAACGTGTCTCAAAATGTGTGTAATCACCTCTCATTCTGCCCTGCAGTCATCTACAGTAGGATCACTCTTACTGTAACAGCCACCTTCAATTCAAGAACATTTTTATTCTTACTCTTATAATACTTGGTGGTTATAATACTACCGTGGTTCCAGGTAGCCTGATCGGACAGCTGTTGGCCCATGATGACGATCAAGCCGGGACACTGAACGCTCAGCTGACTTTCACCATTGTGTCCCAAAATCCACCCACCACACCCAACTCCTTCTCCATTGACGCTGCTTCTGGAAGAATCCAGGCATTACGCTTGCTGCAGCGAAAAGACCAGCAGGTGTTTAATCTCAATGTCAGAGTCAGCGACCCAGGTAATACACACACTGCATGATGCAACACACCTGTTAATAGAGGTGAGTGCGTTTTAACGAGTACTTTTTGTGTCACAGTGTTCAGCACAGAATGTAAGGTCGTTGTCAAGGTCATTGACATCAACAACGAGATGCCTCTGTTTGAGAAGAACGATGTAAGTGTGTGAACCACTTCCTGTCTCTTACATTTCTCTTGCTGTTTGCCTGATTTCCTTCATGTTTCTGTGTGCAGTATGGCAGTCACACTCTGGCAGAGGACACTCCTGTTGGACACACAGTGCTGACCATCAGTGCAACAGACGCTGATGACCCAGACAGCGGCAGCTCCTTTATTGAGTTCCACATCACTGCTGGTGACGATGATAACATTTTTGTTGTGGAAACCGACGGCAAAGGCGTTGGCCATCTGGTCATAGCTAAGGTACGATATCTCCATTCTCTACATCTCCCACACAAACACACACACACACACACACACAGATGATTTCATACTCAACTCATTGACTTTGATCTGTTTGAATTGTTCACTGAAACATTCAAGGTCCCTTTTACCATAAAAAGTTTACTATTAACCTCTCATGGTGTATGTTTTGTCTTTATGTGATATACTTTTATATAGGATTTCAACTAATGATTATTTTCATCGTTTATTATTTCATTGATTTCTTTTTATTAATAAATGTATGAATTAGTCTATAAAATGTCAGAAAATATTGTAAATTTGCCTTCAGTCCAAGGTGTCGTCTTTAAAAATGTCTTGTTTTGTCTAACAAAAAAACCCAAAGATTTAAAATATATAATGACATAAAACAGAGAAAAGCTGCAAATCCTTACGTTGGAGAAGTAAGTGTTTGGCATTTTTGCTTTATAAATGACTTAAACAATCGATTATCAAAATAGTTGGCAAAATCACACAAACATTGAAAATCAAACATTACACACAGTATTTTTTCAAAGATTTCTTATGAAAATGGTACTGACAGCTGCTGTTCACAAGAGTTTAAGCTAATTCTATAGCTGCTGGATCTGACTTCTTACTACATGTGTTATGAAATAAGAAGATAATGTGACTTTGAATGTACATTTAAAATGCCTTAGATAAGCAGAGAGCAGAGAGGATATTACAGCTCCAAGGAATGTGACAGAGTCACAACTCTGTTCAACATACTCTTTTCCTCCTTTGTTCCTGCTTTTTCTAACCAGCCTGCTTGTCCCCTAACAGCCTCTGGACTTTGAGTCTTCTCCCACCTACAAGCTCCAGATTGATGCTCGTAACCCAGAGCCGCTGATGATGGGTCTGGAGTACGGCAGAGAATCCACAGCCTTTGTTTCTGTGTCTCTCACTGACATAGACGAGGCTCCAGAGTTCAGTCTGGACATACTGGATGTGACTGTGCCTGAAAACACCACCAAAGGATCAGTGCTGCTCACTGTGGAGGCAAAGGATCCAGAGGGCAAAGAGATCAGGTAAATACACACAGAAATAACATGACACAGGCAGTAGTAACTACCAAAACAGCTCCGAGCTATATACCCAAATACAGACTTCAAAATATCCTCTTAGAAACCTAAGGTTAGACAACACTGACACTATGTCCATGTCCTTCTGCAGTTTATGAGCTTAAACAAGATGTGCTGGATGATGAAAGACTGAACACAAACACACACACATGCACATCTTTCATAGCTTAATCATTTTCAGATTACATCAGCACTGGCTATGTTTTTAAACGGTACTGCTACTGTTAGGACTATCACATGTACCCAAGCCACTCCCCCAGTTCAGAGCCTGGTGTATCGTGGATGATTTCTAATATCTGCCCGCTGTGTGTGTGTGTGTGTGTGTGTGTGTGTGTGTGTGTGTGTGTGTGTGTGTGTGTGTGTGTTTGTGCGTGTGTGTGTGTGTGTGTGTGTGTGTATGTGTGTGTGTGTGTTTGTGTCTGGTTGCTATTGTGTGTTGTGCAGTTTTAAACTAGACGGTGACACTCGGGGCTGGCTGGTGATCGATGCTGCCACTGGAGAGATTAAGACCAAAGACAAGCTGGACAGAGAAACCCTAGAGACTTTTGAAGTCACTGTCACTGCATTTGAGAAAGGTGAGATATGAGACTCATATCACAGCTTATTAGTGTTTTTGTGTTGTTTATTAGTTGTTACAAAGGCCACAACATTTTTCAAATTAATTCTAGCTCACAGTACTTTTGTTTTGTCCTGTTTAATTACATTTTAATTAAACAATCCTAACAGATACACTAAGAACGTTTCTGTCTACTAGGTTTAAATGATATAGTTTTTTTTTGTTTATGTTGTGTACTATTGTAAACTGTATTTATGACCTTTGACCTTTTGAAACGTGCCATTGTCGGCCGTTACACAACAACGAAGTAGTGTTGAATCAGGAAATCTTCTTCATACTTTCGGATTTCCCTCTTAAGAGAACCCTGAAAAGTCTTCTGAGCGCGTTTTGTCTGTGAGGCTGCTGGATGTGAACGACAACTTCCCTAAACTGATGGAGACCCAGGCCTTCATCTGTGCGAAGACACCCAAACCTATCATCATCAAGGCCCAAGACACAGACAGTGCCCCCTTCTCTCAGCCCTTCACCTTCAGCTTCATTTTCGCCCATGGCAAGAAATCTCCCAACTGGGACCTGAAAAGTATTGACGGTACGCTGACATACTGTACTACTGAAGTGATGTATCAGAATATGGTGTAAAACTGAGTTGTGCTTTCAGATCATTGCATTTTTCTTGTTGCCTTTTGTATGTCATGCAGGTACAACAGCTAAACTGACTCTGAAGAAACAACCAACTGAAGATAAAACCTTCACTCTCCCCATTAACATTAAAGACAATGCAGGCATGGGAATCACACAGTCATTTGAGGGTGAGTTCATTCTCTAAGTTAAAGGGTAAATCTGGCGACCAATATCTACATTGTTCCTTCATTACCATGAACACAGGCACTGTCATTTGTTTTCAGTCAATCCCACATTCATCTAGCCTGGCATCACTAGACTAATTTGCAAATGGGTATTAGTCTGGAACTGACTAAAAGGCCTCTGCAACCAACAACCTACAACCAATCAGAGCAACGAAACGACATAGCTCTGAGCGATACATGCCGGGTCACAAAATTTCTCAAATTACAGCTAAACAGCACACTAAAATGTATTTCTGAAAATGGTCCCCAACAAATGTACGGTTTTCTCCACTACAGTGCCCAGCTGTTTTAGGAAATTACTGAACCTTTTTTAAGCTTTTTTTTAAACATACAATGTTATTTTGTGACCAATTTTTGAAAGAATTATCTCTTTAGTAAGAACAAATGTGCTCACAGCTTAGTCAGAAGGGATATCAGTAGGTATTTAAAGACTGTATTTTTATTATTATATTTTATTTATATTTTTTAGCAGGAAAAGACAGGTTACACAATTTCAAGGGCTGAGATAAGAGATGGATGTTGATGATGAACTAACACATTGTTGGTTTGTGTCTTTTAATGGGATTTCTATACAGAGATTAACCTCAGTCGCAAACGTTAAAGTCAAACTAATAATTAATACTTATTAGTACTAACTTAACTTACTAACTATGGCACTTTACTGCACATCAGGTATCTTATAAAAGTTGAATGTGTGTTGCTCTCTAATCTCTATACCAGTGAGAGTATGTAACTGCACAGAGCTGGGCTACTGCTACTTCGCACCAGCTGAACGTGCCTTCAGGTGGGGGATGGGACCCACCATTGGGATCCTGGTTGGCATTGTGGGATTCTGCGGTAAGACTGACAAACTCTCAAATAAAAGTCTGTTATCTGGAAAAAACAAACTTACACATGAACTGGCAGCCATCATACTGTACAGTCGGTTGTTATTATCTAGTTTTGTGTCTGTGGTTTGAGTCCATTTTTGTTCCCAGCTGTAATTGACTTTTTTTTTTGGTCTTGTTGCAGTTATTATCTTCATTATAGTGATCAAACGTGCAAATAAAGGGGGCAAGAAGACGACTGAAGAACAAGAGACAAACGCCTTGATGTAGAGACTGCACACACACACACACACACACACACACACACACACACACACACACACACACACACACACACACACACACACACACACACACGCATAGTTGTACTTTTATACTTCAACCGTCACATCTACATGCCTAACCTGAACTTAATTCTGGCCTAAACCCTCAAACCAAGACCTATAGGCTCATTTACAGTTTTTTTCCCTTCTGTTGATCAAGAAAATGTTTTCCTGCCAAATCAACTAATAAAACAAAAAAAATAATAAATAAATCCTCACTAGCACAACAGCAGAAGTGAGGATCGGATTTTCCAACAGTGTCCTTACTCTCAAGGTCTAAAAGTTGAATCAATTATCACAAAGATAGATGTGCACACACACACACACACACACACACACACATATACATTTTTACATAAGATTTATTTTATTTTATTTACAAGAGAGAGTTGATTAATAAGTGCTGTGCATACTTAATTACTGTCAGGTGGCCCCGTGCTAATCATGTATTCATAAAGCTTGTTAACGTTTTTATTTGAATTTCACTCCCAGACTCAGGTTGTTTCATTAGAAGTTTAATCATCTCACATAATTCAATTAGTTTTTTGCGCCCAGAGCCTTTGTGTCTTAATTCTCTTCTGCTTGAATGTTGTGTTACAGCTAGAAATATCTTTAATGTTAAGAAACATCTTAAACCCCAGAATGTCATTGTGTGTAATGAACAAAAACAACTGTGTTTTGTAATGAGCAGTCACTGCTCTGTGTCCCAATAAACAAAGAAACTGGGAACCAGTCTGGTTTTTATCTCATTGTGTGCGTTTGCGTGCCTGTGTGGGTGCGTGTGCAGTACATGTCAGAGCGGACGCGTGTTGCAGCAGGTGATCAGAGACATAAGCATCCACACCTCAGCTTGACACAAACAACTTCCTATACGGTCTCTGACTAACATTTACTCTGTGCTTATTAATCAGTGCTGTTGCATTTGTCTTTTTCTCCCCCCCTCTTCCAGTCTGTCAGTGAGTAGTTGAGGCCACGATGCTGCTTCAGAGAGTGTTGCTCTGAGTCATCTGACAGTGGGAGACAGGCCGTAGATTGTTAGTAGTGCTGAAAGGATGAATTGGCATAATTATGGGCTTTTGTGCAGCACAAAGAGGCCACAACACACAAAAACACACTGACACATGCAAGAGTTGAATGTGGGAGCCACATGTGCTGCCATGACTGTGCATCTTTGCTGTGTGTGTGTGTGTGTGTGTGTGTGTGTGTGTGTGTGTGTGTGTGTGTGTGTGTGTGTGTGTGTGTGTGTGTGTGTGTGTTTGTGTGATAAGTCATCCAACAGCTCCCAAAAGTCAAACGGAGAACATTATCAGAGGAGTGGACTGAGCTGCGGCCTCATAATGACAAACTCAACTTGGAGCCTCTCCAGTGTTTATGTCTGCACTCACTCCTCGCCTGTATCCCGGCAACACTTTCCACAACAACACACACACACAATCCTGGAGAGGTGGGAGAAGTTGAAAGGTTGAGGGACAGAAGAGAAGAGGTGGAGGAAAAACAGGGAGAGTAAACTGTGTGATGGATGACCCGACCATCTCTGAAAATCAATCCTCATCACCCCCCCCCCCTCCATGTGCTGGGGAACCCTTTTATCCTAATATAGAAATACTAAGGGAATATCCAGGGCTAACTATGACCTGGATGACTGAGAACCTTCAGAGACAACTAAGGGAATATGATTCACCATCACAATCAACAATGATCTGTTGATTTGACACCAAGACTAATTTGACACCAGCTTGTATTGCATATTTTAAGTCAAAAAGTAAAATCAAGATTTATTATATATATAACATATCTGCTTCCGAAAAACAGAGTCAGTAATCTGTTAGCCTGTGGATTGTATTCTTATTCGAACAGTGTTTGTCTTATGCTTTTTAATGTACAAAGACAAGCACCAATAATACAAACAAAACCCAGTGGCCACAAGAACTTAACTTCTGGTGTAGATCCAAAATACATTACAACAATGTATATAGTACATACTGTAAATAGCCCACAATGTACTCAGAGCTCATTTGCACAGTTACATAAATATGTTGCAGAAGTATTAATGTAAAAATATAGCATCTATAAGGAAACACTAAGTCCCGTTACAGTTGACAGTGATATAACAAATAAACATCTGGAGGGAAAGAAATAAATAAATGTATGAATTATTGGGGAAATCCTGGAAATGAAAATCCCCATGCATAATCCAAAAATGTCAGTTTTCCAATTTTTATTATTACAGTGACAGTCTTATTATTTCTTTATTTAAAAATCTTCCATTTTACATTTAATCTTTATGTTAGATATTCCTTAGTTAGATATTTTAGCTCAACCGCTCGTTTCCTTGACATTGCAGTTAAATTTAAAATTCAGTGCAGGAGAAGTGAACCGTCATCTTATTTATTAACATTTTTGTAGATCTATGTGTGTTTTCTATTCAAAGATAAAACTAGACAGTTTCTGTACTTTGTAAAATGTTATAATGTTGTCAAACAAGGACTACAATTATCTGCTCTGCTTTAAGAATTAACAAAACGTGTCACTGTTTAAATGACAGTTATTTAATTCTGTGTGGACAAAAACAAATGCGTCAAATCATTTTACACAGTGCAGCCTGAGAAGGTGTGACGGCCTCTAGTGGTGCATCACTTTAACAGAATTAGGTGTTGAGCTCTCCTTCGTAATTGAATATTGAATATCAGTTTATGTGGGATGATTTTATTACTCATCTGTGTAGTAAGCCCACAGAAGAATGTAAACAAATTCCATAAACAAATGTCACTCAGTCTGCTCTTACGAACTGGTCTCGGAAAAAAAACATCAGTGGCGCAGCAGAAATGAGGTCTACAACTAACTGACCAAAATGTTATGTTTCTGTCCAGTAAACTGACACCTATAAATCAAATACACCAGTTGTTCTGGCTGCTTAGAGTATGGCAACGCGATGACGATCAAAAAGAGTTGTTGGCTTAAAGTAAAGTTTCTTCTCTCTGTGACCATTTGTGACATTTGTGATCTGTAACAAAAATGTGCATAATAAATTCAGTTATATTATGTTAAAGAATACAGCTAGTACACAAAATATCTAGTTAATGACAGTATTTCTTCCAGATCCTGTATGTGTCAAAGTTAAACCTCCTCTATTAGACACTGTGGCCTGTCTGATACTGCAGCATCATCTAGTGGTGGTTAACTGTTTCATGAAAGCAACCTCATGGATCAAACAACTGTCAGTGTTGCGTGTAGTGTCACTGTCAGTGGTGGAGGAAGTACTCAGATATTTTATTTAAGTAAAAGTAGCAATACCACAGCAGTAAAAATACTCATTACAAATAAAGGTCCTGCAAAGAAAGTAGTAAAAGTACTCAATGCAGAAAAGTGGCCCGTGTGAGTGTTGTACTATATCATACTATTAATACTGATGCATCAATGTGTAAGCAGTGTTATACAGGTGTAGTTGGTTGAGGTGGAGCTCATTTTTGAATATTTTTATTCAGGAATATAACTACTGATTATTTAGTTATGGGTGTTAATGTGTTCTGGATGAATCTGTTTGTTTGTACCATGTTTTGGTATTTTTGCCTAACAATTTCCTCAAATGATTAATCAAGGCAGTCATTGATTCACTTTTTAAGAATTGACTAATGTGATGGCAAATTTACATTTAAGCATGATTCTCTATATGATTTGTATAACTTATTTTACTGTTTCTCTCACAATACTGAAAGGGAGTTTTTCTTATTCTCACATGTTGAAAGTAAGAGCCACAAAGTCTGGGAACGTAATGTGTACGCTGAACAGATAGGGGCTACAAGGTCACCCTAAGCTATCTGTTATTTCTCCCTGAATAGTTGAGACTTCTCACATAGTTGAGATAAACGAGATGTCTAAACCTCGGGGTAGAAAGTGCTACAGGGAAGGGAGGGGAAGAAGTGAAGTGGCTCCTGAATGTCTGACTATGTTTGATTGTAAGAAATGTTGAGTCATGTTTAGAAAAGGGGGGATGTCTTTCTATCTCACTTGAGATGCATATATACTGTGTGCTTTTTCTTATTCGTTGAACAGACCTTTCACTTAAGCGCTGCGTGCCTTTTGTGAACTGTGTGCTTCCTTGTAAATTTTAAATAAAATACAAAAACCTAACTTGGTTTAGTCTTCGACTGTCCTTATTTTGTTTCACCTTCCTATTTTAAAACATCTACACCTGCTGCATCGAAAACTTCCACCACACTAATTAATCATGTAAACTCTAATATTATTATTATAATTAGATATTTGGAGGAGGCCTCGGGGAAGACCCAGGACTAGGTGGAGGGATTCTATCTCCAACCTGGCCTGGGAACGCCTCGGGATCCCCCAGTCAGAGCTGGTTAATGTGGCTCGGGAAAGGGAAGTTTGGGGTCCCCTGCTGGAGCTGCTGCCCCCGCGACCCAACCCCGGATAAGTGGACGAAGATGGATGGATGGATGGGGGGGCGTGGCCAGATTGGATCAGTGGGTAGAACAGGCACACATATACTGAGAGGTTTATGCCTCGACGCAGAGGTCCAGGGTTCGAATCCGACCTGTGACGATTTCCTGCATGTCTTCCCCCTCTCTCTCCCCTTTCTCACCTAGCTGTCCTATCCGTTAAGGCAGAAAAGCCCCCAAAAAAAGAACAATTTCCCTCCGAGATGTAGTGCAGTTGAAGAAAATAAAGTAGGAGAAAATAGAAATACTCAATTAGAATGTTCTTCTTTTAATTTTGTTAGTACAGTACTTGAGTAAATGTACTTTGTTACATTCCTCCACTGGTCGCTGTCACATGTAACATTGATTGAACTCATTGATGTAAACTGAGTAGTGACGACTCCCCAGGCGAGGCTGCAGTGATCGTCACACCCTGACCTTCCAGGTGGTTGTAGGTTAGCAGGACATCCTGCTGCTTTCAGGGGTGTGGTGGTGTGTTCACTGCTGGCCAGCCTGTGTCAACCTAAACACACAACACCACCACCAAGTGATATGTATTCAGTGTTTTATTAAACCATTCCACATACAAAACTTAACCCACATAAGTTACAATTCACACATACAACTGTAGATAAAGACGTGTAACATTCTGCAAAAGCTGAAAGAATAATCTTTTATATTAAGCTTCTTTCAAATTTACATTCTGCTCATTCATTTGGGCCTAAATACACTTTACTAAACACACAGCTACGACCCCGTCATTAGTGTTTAACTGGAGAGTACTTCTGCTTTCACCATTGCTGTCATGAGTTATAATAAAAACCCAAACTGTAACACTGCTAATGACCTTTCAGAAAAATTAGGCAAGATGAACTTTTAACAAGCGTCCCTTTGAACCCTACAAAGCTTGGGAAAAAAACTATACACTTTCATTTTACTCAGTCTGCTATTATACAGGCTGACTTTGAATCTACCTCTGTCACTCTAACCAAAGTGGTGCTGTATTGTATAAACAGAGAGTAATTCACTTAATTATTACTTCTAAGTCTACCTGTAGTGGTGCACACTGCATGTCTTCCTTTCAGTACATAACCTGTTAGACTGTGCAGTCTGTAAATATTTGAAAATTTTTGTTTTGCTCTTTGCTCCAGCATATTAGATTCAAAATGAAAACATTGTCAGTGGTGCCCCGCCCACCCTCCTTTTTGGCTTGTGACCCTTATGAATGAAGAAATGTCTATTTCATTATTCAACTTGTTTCCTTTGTAGTTATCATTGGTGTTAGAATGACACAGCCCAGTTAGAGTCCATTTCAGAGAAGCAGGTCCAGTCAGTGCTGCATTAACCACGACATTGTTACCTTCACCCTCTTTGGAATCTCTATCATTTCAACCCTGCTGAGTCTTTCAGCAGACGAGGAGGTTGAATCTTTTGGCACAATAACCAGTTTGTAACAGCGTCTTGTCAGCCACACAGGGAATGTCAAACGGTTGCCAGAGGATATTTGTAGCATAAATAGGATTTTATATAAGGCTTCGATTCAACGAAGATCTGAACTTCATGGGGAAAAGGATCCTCTCTAGTATGGCATACAAACATACAAATTCTTTACATAAATAATGTTAAAACAACTCTTTCCAACTGCTGGACAGATCTTTTCTTAATATGGCCCGTTTGTCCACAGAGTGTGCTTTTGTGTAGACGTTACACAAGTGTGTGTACTCCTCAGTAAAACACCAGTGAATGGCTTTTGTACAGCTCAGGATTGCCCGTCCTGTCTCTGTGCTCCAATCACGTGAGGGTTGAACTGAGCAATGATGATGGTGATGTCATCACGGTACATGCGAGCCAGCTCTTCGGGCAGCGACAGCATTTTTGACAGCCTCTCGTGGTCAACCGTGCCAAACTCGTTGTTTCCCACCGCGTGACGTATCAGGTGGGTCGCAGAGTTCTGATCCTCGAAAGCCGAAGACATGCGAGCCTTTCTCTCATCAAGCAGCTCCTGCATCTGTCCCAGGGTGACCCTGTAGCCTCCGACTTTGAGGGGCTGGCGCTGGTGCACACCTGTTAAATACTCCCCCACAATACGAACCACTTCCTGTCTGTGCAACGTCTCCCAGAGGCCGTCAGAGCCAATCACCTGCAGGCACACACAGAGGAGAGTTGGAATCAGAAACACACACAATTATAACATCAGATTTTCTCACACACTCGCTGAAGTTGTCATGGCTAGAGTGAGATCAGTAAATGAGCTTCATGACGAAACACTTCATATCCAATTTGAGAATTACTGCCACCAAAAACTCATTTCAAAAAATAATTTCTACACAAACACAGCCTTTGTCTGCAGAGGTCGTAGAGTTCTCATTTCAAACCACTCTGTTTTTTGGAATTTTGTTCTAAAAAAGACACAGTCCGCTCTCTTTTATTGTTAAAAAAATATCCAAAAGGGTGCGTCTATTTTTGGAAAACCATCTTTGATGAGCATAACATAACACCAGCATGAAGAGCCCATTTATCAGCCAAGAGTTTTATTTCGTAATTTGGTAAGATATCAGAATTAATTAGCTGTGAGACTGATAAAATCTTCCGGCAATGGTTGTCATTATCCAGTGCACTAAATGTTTATCATCTAGAAGTGAGAAGCCAAATCACTATCATGTTAGCATTTTGTAGAGGGTAGAAATCTCCCAGCCTGGTTCCAGACGATTAATTCAGTGATAAAAAGAAGTCTGGTGTTGTACCCATTCGTGGCTTTTCATACCCCATGTTTGGGAAAACAGTTTTCCAGAAAACTTAAATGAGATTAACACAGCTGTACAGATTGTCAAAAGCTGATTTACAGAAAATGCATCACTGTATTTTGGAAACAAATACAGAGAGGATTTGCCTTCTCTCACCATGAAACGATCCTGTGGCCGCAGTTTGTGGTACGTGATCTCAGGCTCGGCGGTCAGGTAGGGGGGGGTGTGGTAGTTTGGAGGGATAAACTTGGTGTGCTCGTTTTCATGGAGCTGATCAGGTCCAGACTCTAACACACACTTCTGCAGATCAATACTCCATTTGAACTTTACATCCCCAAATGCACGTAACGGCATGAGGAGGCCGAGCAACCGGTCCTGAATAAAGAGGACAACAGAAAGAGGGGAAGAGGTTTTAATAAATGCTGCGACAACAACCACCTAGAGCAAATAAGTAGGTGTATTACCTGTCGTATAACGGTCTTCCTCTCTGATGGAGGGTGTTCACTTCGTATCCGAGCCACCTCCTCCTCATTCTGGGCGCTGTGGTCATTAGAGAGCGTGTGAGCGCTGAATGAACCATCCTCTTCCTGCACCCCCAACACTGCCCGAGCGTCTCCTGAATTGGCTATAAATCTTTAGGAACAGAAAGGAGAAGAAGCAAGGCTGAAAAATATCAGTTTATTTAAAATTAGTTATGCAACACTTTGCATGTATTTATTCTCCTTACAGTTCTGATCCATCGATGTGAGCCACGCAGGCCGTTGCTCCAGAAAAGGCCACTCTCAGGACCCAGTAGTGCAGGAAAGCATTCGGGTCTCCAACCTGCATGGCAGAATAACACTGTAAGACTCCAGACAGGATATGGTACATGGTTTAAATTACATGGAGAGGGAATGAAACCTGAGCTCCTCTTTAATCCATAAAAGTTTAAACTTGGATGCTCCAACTTTTTTTTTTTGCACTGCTGCCATGGGGCAAAGGTGATATTCAATATGTACCTTAAAAGGTCCCATGACATGGTGCTTTTTGGATGCTTTTATATAGACCTTAGTGGTCCCCTAATACTGTATCTGAAGTCTCTTTCCCGAAATTCAGCCTTGGTGCAGAATTACAGCCACTAGAGCCAGTCCCACAATGAGCTTTCCTTAGGATGTGCCATTTCTGTGTCTGTAGCTATTGAGGAGGAGAAAGGGGGGGGCAAGGTGTAGAGTGGGGGTGTGGCCTTGACCAACTGCCACTTTGCTCGTTTGAAAGCCATGATGTCTCTCGCTCATGGGTGGGCCAAATTCTCTGGGCGGGCAAAGCAGAAAAAAGAGGAGGTAACCTTCCTCCTTATGACCTCATAAGGAGGAGATTCCAGATCAGCCCATCTGAGCTTTCATTTTCTCAAAGGCAGAGCAGGATACCCAGGGCTCAGTTTACACCTATCGCCATTTCTAGCCACTGGGGGACCATAGGCAGGCTGGGGGAACTCATATTAATGTTAAAAAACCTCATAAAGTGAAATGTTCATGCCATGGGACCTTTAATGTGTGAGACAAGTCCTGCACTCATAATATATTCAATGACTTGCAATTTGACTCAGACATGAATATCAATGACAGTAGAGTCAGTGATCTCGCTCAACGGAAATACTTTGCCAGGATAAGCTTGACGAGCTGAACCGGCTTTGCCCCTCCCCTGCTGCTATCTGTTTTGCAAGATGCTTTTAGACGTTAAGAACGCAGACATTTTCTACCTGAGCCTCCAGGGAAATGTCATTGTCCAGCCTCTTGAAGGCGTTCAACAAGGCCTCACGGGTGTCTGGAACTTCCCCTGGGCTGAAAACAGAGAGAGAGCAATATGTGTGAAGCTGATAGAGAGGATGCCAGAGGTCGAGAACAGATACCGACATCAGCACTATTGGCAAAACAACAGATGGGCCAGTGTTGGTGTGTGCGTGTTGTTACAAGGTACAGATGGAGATAAAATAAGAAACCAGGAAGTCCAATTTGAAATGTTAGGAAAAGCCAAGAAACCTGACTGCAATGTATACCCTTTTGAAACAGCATTGTACAGCTCAAGAATGTTCTTCAGCAGTGTCCTGTTTTTTTTTGATAGTGCCTTAAGTGACGGTACCCCCAGTTGTGATAACAGTACATTACAGTAGTTAATGAAGAAGACTGCATTTTTGCCAAAGTGCTGTTGTCTGGACTTTGTCGTGTATCATCTGCTGTGGATCTCACCTGGTGAGGTCTATTAACTCCTGCCAGTAGGTTCGGAGGCTGTTGAAGTAAAGAGTCTGAGCCTCCTTGCTGAAGTAGTCGTTGGGGTGTTTGTGCCACTGCAGGATGGGACTGAGGGCCCTGCCGGCCTCCACAGCTGCCTCGAGCTCACACAGCGTGTTGTGGGGCAGCAGAGACACTGCTATGTAGTAAAACAACCTCTCACTCAGCGCCTGGCAGAGAGAAGGAGAGTTGGAAAAATAATGTCAATGCAACAGGGTATATAGAAATGACTAAGGCAAATACAAATAAAGTTATCTTGTTGTAAAATGATTTGAAATGTGTGAGATCTAACGTCTCATCACTGGACAGGAGATACTATAATGACATTTAAAGTTTTAAACTATGAATGGATCCTCTAAAGAACAATACATCTAACAGTAGATGATCGTGATAAGTAGCATATGAAAACAGAGTCAGCTTTACCTGTGCACAGGCACAGCCAGCATGGCCATCAAATACACCCAGCAGCATTCCTCGCGTCTGCAGGCATGTGGCTGCACTTCGACGGTCTTCTATAGGAGCGTTGGCCGGCAGCTGATTACTCTCGAAACCCATCACTGATGACACATTCTTTCCATCAAACTCTGGCACCTGGAACCACAACATATACAAATGGCAAGATGAAAACTTAAATGTTGAGATGGACAGACGCGTTTTCAGTTTGCACGAATGACCCCACAAACCTTGAAGCTGTACTCGTTGGCTTTCAGAATAGAGTTGACCTGCGGGGGTGATAGGATGTAGCTGCAGAGCACTGAGGTTGTCTGATAACTTCTTGAGTGCTGGTGGCTCTGCCACATATGAGAGGACCGTCTTGAGGCAGGCCTGTGAGTAATGGGTACTAACTGGGACTGGTGTTGTTGGCATGGTAACAGACTGGAGGCCAAGACCTTGGCACGAGGCAAACCCCTGAGCAGCTGAGATGTCACAGGCATGGCTGAAGGTGCACTGCAGGCATATACACAAACACCATAGTTACCACTGATGTTCACCGACCCATTGAAGAGGCATACATACAGAGCTCAGAAAGCAACAGCTGGATGTACTTTTAACAAGAAGCATTCATCCGCAGGGAACAGAGTGGTCTCTCTGCACAATTAAGCAAACATTGTGAAAACAGATCGAGATTATGTAGTAAGGTTTAGAATGTTGAGACAGGTTGACAGTAGCAAGGTTTAAATACATAACCTAACACCACCAACCCACCACACTTTAAATATTAATATTTTTTACAGTCCAATCTTGGTATTATCCCTTTTTAAACTCCATCCCCGTTGGTCACCGTTCACATATTATGCCTGGGATTCACATTAATTCAGATCAATGGTTTAAACAGGTTGTTGATTAACAGAACTTGATGTCATTCCCATGTGGTGAAATACAGACATCTAATTGGAAATTTAAAAGTAGCCAGGTTATTAGGTAAACCTAGCTAAAGAAAGCAGTCTAATGAAAGAGTCCTGCAATAGATCCTAACTCCATGAAGGTTGTAATTTTCAATTGTAGTTGAAACTGTTTTAGAGGTTGAACTTTATGATCATTGTGGTGCTGTTGAATTGTATTGCGTTACTTACTATATACTTACTGACACGTGTTTCTATTATTTTGTCCACCCCATTTATATCAATGATGGTAGGCCAAATAGGAAACACTACAGTGTATAATGGAATATAGTTCAACAGCACCACAAATAAAAAATGTAATTAGGCCTAACACCTCTTGTACAATTGTATTACTACCTTCATAAAAAAATAGGATTCATTGGTTTTAAATAGGGGTACCTAATTAACTGGGAACTGCGTCTATTTCTAAAAAGAATCTGCAAATGCATTTAGCAAAATTCCATGCTTTTTTTTGTCCTGAAGTCTCACGAAAATGAGTATTAGAAGACAGCACCACCAAATCATGTACTGGCGTCTGGCTCAAGTTGCAACTCTGCTCTCTTCTCTATTTGTAGGTCAGCAGGGCTAAACATAGCTTTGGCAAGAATCTCAGCCCTGACATTTGGATCTTGAGAAATGTTCTGTCTGGTCACCATGACCTACTGAACTGGACCAAGGCTGCGTATCTACATACAATCTGTTCTCATTGCATAATTTAAGTAGAACTGCAGCTGCTCAGAACTCCTTCGTGTCAGTCTAGTTCTGGAGAAACACGTAGCAGCAAAGGTGGTGGCAGCTTAGGTGACTCAAACGTTTTAGTGAAAATGTCCTACAGGGTTGACCCCGCTATGTCGGAGTAAGCTGGGCAGCCAAACATCCTCCCAAACTCAAACTGTGTAGACCAAATTGGGCCCGCCCGTCCTAGCTCTGAGCTCTGCAAGAAAGTTGCCATGTTTGTTGACATCACTAGCCTCCCCTAGATCAGCAAAGCAAGTCTACAAAACCGTAAGCTAACCTCAGAGCAGCTAGCTGAACTTGCAACACAGAACATCAGTCTCAGGTTACCAAACAGTGTCACGAAAATTACATTAACATATAGATAGATTAGCTCTCCAAGATACGACGTGCATCAGTCAACCAGGGAGAACAGCCAAATTCATGCTAATGGTCGCTAGTGGTGTCGGGGTTACACCCACCAAATATCGTCAAACTGCATAATGTCTGCTCACATAAGACATGACGGCACGAGCTGCAAGCTAGTAGACGTAACTGTCAAACAGTGAGTGCAGAGCAAAATTCAGACTCACCTTAACCGATGGGTCTGAAGAAGTTACTGAAGTTCATGACTTAACGCCGACCCCTCGGTCTGTATCATTCTGGAGCGCCTCACTGCAAAGTAACCGCTGATTGGCTGAGCTCTGACAGCCGCGATGACGTCACGTCAATCCTTCACGCACGAAAAGAGCTTTTTAAAATCGTACACCTCAAAATTTTAGCAAGAAAGATTAGGAAACGATTCTTATCGTATCCTCTCCCACCAAAAGCCAAAGAAGTGACTTTTAAAATATTAAATGATATTTATCTATCAAATCACTTCCTACATGTAAAATTTAATTGGGAGAGTAACTCCTGTGTTTTCTGTGAGAGTGATATTGAGACGGTCGAACATGTTTTCTTTCAGTGTGAACCGATTAATGAATTGTGGCTGTCTTTTCAATGCTGGCTTCAATCTAAAGATATACAGCTACACCCATTAAACGAAATGTCAATTAAAGCTGGAATATTTTTAAAGGATAAAAATCTAGAATTCTTGATAAATAATTTGATTGAACATTTTATTCATAGGTGCAAATATTTAAAGGTCAAACCCCACATCAATGGCTGGAAGAATGAACTTAAGCTTTTTGCTACATCTTTAGAATACATGACAGAAGGAAACGCCAAAAGACTCTTGTATTTGTTGGACTTACATTCCCTAATGGACTAAAAGACCCCTAGCATTTTATTTTTATTTTATTTTTATTTTCTTTATTATGATTTGCTATATATTTTGTCTCTACCTCAAAGCTGTAAACACGTTTTGGACTAATGTACTAACACATTGTGCCTTGATTGTTTGTATGATTGTTGTATTTAAAAACATATAACATAACATATACCCTACTAATCACCTTGTTGCTAGATTTACCGACATTGACTCTTCCTGTACATTTTGTAAACAGAATATTGAAACAATATCTCACCTTTTTTTTGATTGTGAAATTTCCAGAAGATTTTGGACAGATTTGGAGTTTTACTTTTTTGAACCCACCAACTTTATCTACTCCTTTAACCTTAAAGATATCATCTGTTTCTACGATAATTCAGGTAACGGTACTCTTGAATATATAATTAATTTTGTTATTCTGTATGCAAAATTCTATATTCATAAGCAGAAATTTTCTAACTCATCTCCTAATGTTGTACCTTTTCTCATAGAATTTAAATCTCTACTGAAGTCACTTAGAACGTTGGATAACAAAAAAAGTATTAAAATTGTGGAAACTGTAGAGCTTTTTTCCCCCTGAAACCTCTGACTAACTGTAAAGTTGTCTTCTTGTACTTGTTTGTTTGTAATGTCTATGTTATTTCTTCTTTTTATATTTGTATGTTATTGGTTTGTATTGCCTCGCATGTTTCTATTTATTTTTTTTATTTTTTTTGTTTTCATAAGTTTGTGCTTACCTGATTTTTTGTAAACTGCATTTTGTCAATAAAAAAAAAGAGCCTTTTAAAATCAGAGATGGTGAGCCTCAGCTTTTATTAAACCACCACGAGCAGATCATTTGAAGAGATAAAGGTTAATGTTAATTTTACAATATTACTGTGAAATCCTCTCTCTGCAATCTGCAACATTGAAATGCATCTCATCTATTCTTGAGCAGAGGATGCAGGGTACCACACAGTGATGGAGGAGGAGAAGACACTCATCCCACCCATCTATTCTTGCATCAACATGTCATATCTATTTATCTATCTATTCTGGAATAAGGAAAGCAATTGAGTAATTGTTACTGCATAAAAATCAGACAATGTCTGTTGTCTGGCTAATCCATAACAAAAATGCAATAATCAATAAAAACCCAATGCTGCCATAAAACAGTGTTTTGCAAATTATCCACAATGGCCTAATATACCAAAACATGTTATAGGGATAGGTTTAATGGGATAATGATATCATCATGTGAATGCCACGAGTATCGTAATACATCTGGAGAAGGAATTGCGTTTTATTAAAATGACCTCAAAACAAAACTCAAATCAAGACCGTCTTCATATCAAAACATTTTAATCAATAAAAACATCAAACTCTTACAAAAACAAAAATGATCATATTTACATCATGAAACAGCAGTGAAAATACTGTATATGTAAAGAAAAGTAAAAAAAAAAACTGCACAAGCTGTGAACAGTAAACATCTTTGAGAGGAATGCCACTAAACAACACTGACACTACAAATTACTTAGCAGGGAATTTTATATCAGAAATCTCTCATCCACCAGAGTCTTTCTGACAAGGTTCTTCCTTCCGAGAGTGTTACGGATTAAGCGAAATATCTGTAATGAATGAGATGGTGATCAATACATGTTCTTTTTAGCACAGTGTAGGCAACATAATGTATATATACCAAATACTGACCATTTGCTGTACGCATGTAAGCACCGCTGCAAGTACAAAGCTCTGAGACCCGAGGTCGACAACGCAGAAGAACAAAGTATCAAAGATCAGCAGTGTGGCCTCATTCCCATAAAACAGCACATCACTAAAGGAGTGGGCCTCGTCTGCAGTTAGAAAAGCAAACAACAACGTTATAATCAACAAAGACGTTATATTCACCCACATATGTATATAAACAAAGAAGAAATGGAAAGCTTATCTGGGCCAAGAGGTCATTACCATTGTAAAAGATGCTTTTTTCACTGGGTTCAAGGAACTCCATCCCTATGACCCTCTCAAACATCAGCTTGTCCTTCACTATATAGTCCATGTCAGGATATGCCTGAGATAAATAAGACAACATTAGAGACAGAACAAGCTTGTCTGTACAAAATATTTTAGGTCAATGAAAACAACTTACATACTTTACAATCTAACAAATAAATAAATATACAATCAAACTCTTCTTTTGCAAGTTTATTTATGTGCATTTGTACTAACATGGTCTATAATGGATCCCAGAAAGTGGTTCATGGTCTGGTAGCCTCTGGCCCTCTGTTGAAACTGGTTAGCCGAGCACGCGTCCATCAGCCGCGATGGCCCGTGCCTCTGGAGCACAGAAGACAAGCAACCATTTAAATTGAAATATGGGGAGGCAATTTTATCTTGGCTTGATAGTGTATAGCTCAATTACAAACACAACAGAGAAAGCACACACCCTGTTGATCTGCTCCCGTATCCTGTCATACTGCGACCGCAGGCGGTTGGTGAGAGACACCTGAAAGGTCTGGATCTCTGTGTTGGGAAGTAGTCCTCTCTGACCACACAGGGACTCCTTAAAGGACAGAGAGTTGGAAAGAAAGAGCATGGATATAATAATAAATATAAACATACTAATAATAAAACTACTAACACACATGTAGTCTGTTGGTGTACATACAGATTCTCTATTCAGATTGTTGTTCATTTCCTCCATGTTTGTGTCTGCGTGCCCATGTACTGAACGTCCGTGAATGTAGTAGCCAAAACAACGGTGAGATAACAGCAGCACAGAAATCTATATAAAAACATGGACAAAGTACACTTATGTAAAACCTTCCAGACAGATACATTGTTTAAAATATAATAAGAATGCAATAAGAATTGCTACTTACATTACTGATGGAGCAGAGATCTACAAACTGACGAATTTTGTCCTCCACAAAGTGCTCATGAAACACAGTGAAGAAAATAACCTGTCGGGATAAGTGATTATCTTTTAAAGGACCTCTGCATATTCATTATGTGTATAGTATTTCCCTAATTTCTCAAGATATACAGGAAGAGGTAAGAGATCAAAGGGAAGTGAGGGAAGGAGAAGATAAGAATGAGTGATGGCAGTTTTACCTGCAGAAGTCCAATGCAGAGCCACAGCGTAGCTGCCAGACCATAGCGCAGCATCAGGCTGTATGAGGGGGTGTATGCCTGTGAGGAGCGCTGTAAAGTTGGCCAGGGGTCCCTGAGGGCCAGGTTAGAGAAACCCAGCACCTAAACAGTACAGGGTGACATGTTAGCAATGAGGAAAAGAGACATAACAGAGAATAGTGTCCATTTGTTGATGTAAGATGTACTTCAAGAAAGAAGAGCACAGCCATGATCTGAAAAGTTGGGCTGATCTTGCGGATGGTCTGGATCTCGTTCCATTCATTAGCCACAAAGTAGGTCCTCCAGATGCTGACCGGAGAGGGGTCACGTTTCGGCTCGCCAGTAGCTGAAACAGCAGCGTATAAGGTGAATGGACCAAAAAACCTGGATAATTAGTTCTTATGAAGACTGCAAAATATAATCTCAGAGTAACTATGTTTGTACCTTGCACTGTTCTGTTAGCTTTGCTTCGTGGCCTCTCCCAGTCAATAAAGAAAACATCAATTGACACCTGAAGAATCAGCTTGTGGAGAAACTGGACAGCCTGAATATAAATACACAAAACAATACTTTTTTTCAATATAAATAGAAGCACACTATCTAGCTTTCAAAAACAATACTGCTATTGAGTCGGTGTCTAACCTTGAGAGCAAAGGCACAACCAATGTACGTCACAAACTGCCCCTCCTGAGCAGGTAGTGGTAACAGCACTGATACAAACTGTTGGGCCTAAAAACACACATACACAAATTATCACAGGAAGCAGCCAATAACAATCGCACCTAAATCTATGGCTTCAAACAATGTTCAGGCAAAAAAAGGTAAAGAAGGAAAAAGACTTGCCTTTAATGTCTAAAGAGTGCAGAGAGGAAAATACAGAAGTCCATGCAAAGACAAAAGAAACACTATTTGTGTTTGGAAAAGAAATCAAGTTTAAAAAAAGGGCTCAAAAGAAAAAGCTACAGAAATGAGATACTTGTACCAACATTAAAGACCACTCAAGCATGAAAATCATCAATCCTATAAAAGAAAGTCTTAGGTAATTAGACTAACCTTGTACAAGATGAGCCAGTAAAGTCCAGTTCCCACAGTGACGGCGAAGAAAACATTGGCCAGATCTCCAGCATAAAACAAGAAAAACTTCAGCATAGTCTGAGGCAGAATGAGGGAGAGACTAAAATTACTCCCAAACTTTACACCAACGTATGGATTGACGTGGCTTCAATTATGACATGTTAAAGATGCAGTACCTCCACGTCTATGAGCGGAGAGGCAATCCTCCTCTTCCAGCTGACCGTCTTCAGCAGAGAGTAGAGGACGGCCACACCACCCATCACACCTAGAGCAGTCTGTGCACACACACAAAAATATCACAGCATACACAAGAACTTCTCCTTTATCTGTCATATTAGACCATTTCACAAAAAATGTTTCATTCATACTTCTACTCACATCTGTCTTTATGCGAGCCTCATTCTGATCCATCTCATACTCTACAGCAAACGTAGTCTAGAAACAGATACATTAAATCAATGCATTAGCCTACCTAAAGCTTGTTTTTTTAAATAAATGAAGACGGCAACTCATTTAGCCATTTTTCTCTGTAACAGAAAGCCTACTAAGAAAAACGTAATGGAACTTAATTTTAGATATACAATACGTCAGTTGTACGTGTGTGTGTGTGTGTGTGTGTGTGTGTGTGTGTGTGTGTGTGTGTGTGTGTGTCTACTCACAGTCACAGTTTGTGTATTGATATCTGTGATCAGAACGTCTTTGTAGGTCACAGTCATTAAAGGGGTAAACACCTGTCCTTCCTGGGTTTGTGGAACCAGCTGGAACCTACGAAACACACGATTAATCAAAAAAACATCACAACATTTCAAGGCAGTAACAAATAGAAGCTTTCACTTTCTTTCTTTTTGATCATGGTGGTGGGCACATTGGGAGCCCACCTTATTTTGACACTGCTGGCTACACGGATGACTTTGGGCAGGGAATCCGTGCTCTTCTCTCTTCCACTCAGCGTGTCGACAACAAACATACGCCGAGACAGGTACCAGTTCTTCATGCTCTCTGTACAAAAAACAAAATATATTAAAGCAATGCGCGCACACACGCACACACGCACACACACAAAACCCCACCTTGGTTGATGAACCGTCCATTGTATTGCTGGTTATAGACTAGTGTAGGCAGAGGGAGAAGTTTTTTGTTCTCTCCTCCACCAAGATCCATAAACACATCATAGAACATCGGCTCTGGATGGGTACCCAACAGCTCTGCTACTGAAAGATCACACTACACACACACACACACACACACACACACACACACACACACCTTATTATACAACTGGGCATTGCAAGAGTGTGTGTGCAGCGTCTCTGAGCTAAAGAAAGGAAAAACACTCACACTTTCTTGGTAAGCAGTTCCAAAGCTGAAGGCTGCTGCCTGTCTGGTGGTTGTTTCTGGACAAAGCTAAAAGAGGAGAAGAGAGGTGGAGTATTTACCAGCCTCCTATATTTGTATGAACAACATGAAAAATTCCTTAATTTAGTCAATAGTAACAACTGAAAAATTTGTGTGCGACATGCGAAAAAGTGATGAGCAATAATGATTGGGATTTGGCCCTACCACCAACCTAGCAGTTCCAAAACCAAGCAGTTCTGTACACATTTCCAAATAACTTACAATGTTATTGGGTATTCAGACTAAATATCCCATTTTATCATTAGTCCTTTGACCTCTTACCTGGAGATTACGTCCTCCTACTTGTTCCCATCTGAGGAACTCTCCTCTAACATTATAGACAGCAGCAAGCAGCTTAATGTCAGTGTTCTGTCAGATAAACAGAATATGTCAAGTTTTTGGTAACATTTCAGGTTTATTGCTCAATTTATAGTATCATGAAATCATTTCATTGTGATAACTGGAGGATGATTAAAGTTTATAACTTACCTTGTTTCTTCCTCTGAAACTGAACCTAATGGGAACAGGATCGGTATGAAGCACTCGACTGGCCAGTCCTGGTTCGTCCCCATAGTAAAGCCACGGCAGATTAACTCTCCTGGAGACAGAGTAACCAAAGTGCTTACAACAAAACAAAGCAACAGTATAGTA
Source organism: Sander vitreus (assembly GCF_031162955.1). Classification (NCBI taxonomy): domain Eukaryota; kingdom Metazoa; phylum Chordata; class Actinopteri; order Perciformes; family Percidae; genus Sander; species Sander vitreus. Next base: position 15,144,932 of record NC_135860.1, read on the forward strand.
GTAGTATAGGAGAATGAAACATTGCTAGTTGTATTCATAATTTGTAAAGATAATAGCACAATGTATACATATATGCCATGATAGCATGCCCTGTTGTGTCACACTACATACTGTTATGCCCTGCAGTGCCCTGCTACGACATGAACTACTATGACTACCATTTTCTAGTCACTGTTCCATTATCTTTATTGTGACTATTATTGCCACTGTTCATCACACCCCCAACCGGCACCATCAGACACCGCCTACCAAGAGCCTGGGTCTGGCCAAGGTTTCTTCCTAAAAGGGAGTTTTTCCTCGCCACTGTTGCACTAAATGCTTGCTCTTGGGGGAATTACTAGAATTGTTGGGGCTTTATAAATTATAGAGTGTGGTCTAGACCTACTCCATCTGTAAAGTGTCTCGAGGTAACTCTTGTTATGATTTGATACTATAAATAAAACTGAATTGAATTGAATTGATATTGTTAGTTACCAGTAGGAAATGTCTTGAGTTGAGCTCAAAGCAGCCCTAGATCTGAAGATGGTGTTAAAGAGACCGCAGGCATCGGTGGAGACGCCGCTGAAGGAGTGCATGTTCATCACACACATGTTCCCAAGAGCCTGACACGCCGTCAGGTTGGAGTAGACCTGTAACCACACCACACAATAATACTAAACTGCCTTGTTGTTTCAATAAGAAGACAACACTTTGTGCATATTCATGAGATGCATTTTGGCATCAATTACGGTTACAATTTCTGGCTATATTGAATGTCTATGATTTGTCATAAACACAAACAGCTATCACAATTACAACTCCGACAATAAAACAGCTACAACACAACATCCTAAAATCCTAAATATCCTCTTGTGTCATGATGAGCACATCACTTGTAGCAGTATGTGGCTGTGATCAGAACCATAACTGGCTTCTTATGATGTTGGATCAAGAAAAAGATAATTTTCAAAGAGAACTAAATAAGACATGGAATTACAAGGCAGGCTGCTGAGGAGGAGTACAGGTTTTTGATGAACCACGCAGACTGGACACTGAACTTCTGCAAGGGAAACAGAGCAGAAACACACAAATCACAATACATCAAAATAAACAAAAATGAAATGAGCAAGTGAGTGAGGAAAAGGAAGACTCACCAACTCAGCATAGTTGACACTGGGATTCACATTAGTGGAGAGGCTGCCTGGAGGGAAACATAATCCTTCTGCCTGGAAAATCACATAACAATTAATGATGCATGTTTTCGAAGAGTCTGTTACTGAATGGTGTGTATGATGTGTGTCTGGAGGAAGGTATGAGGGTAGAGGGTCAGCAGAACTCACCAGGACATTAGGAGGGTTACACAGACAGGAGGTGTTAATGAAGGAAGCCTGACATCTCTCACACCTGAAAGACAGTTTTGGAGACTGATCCAACCATTACATACTGCAGTATGTATACAAAGAAAGTCTGGACTATCTGGTCATCCTTTCTTCACACTCTGACAGCACTACACTAGGGGTGCTTATGCCTAGTTCACACTACGCGACTTTAAATCTAAACTTTGTTTATTGTGTAAATATGTTTGTATTATTACTATTATTATTATAACTAATTCTATTTTTTCTATTTATTATACTTTGTCATTTTTTCCCCTATGTCTACTTTATGTGTATTTGTGTTATTCTGATGTGTGTAAATTTTTTTTCTTTTGAGCTGCTGTAGCACAGGAATTTCCCCAGTGTGAGATTAATAAAGTCTATCTTATCTTATTCCTGATTTTCCACTTGCTGACAGTTTTTGGAGCTCTGTGCCAAAAGCCCCAGATGAGAGGCAAATCGGCATTGGCTCAGTGCCGTTTTATAGCTTGTTTTATGTTGGCGTCCATTTTCGAACAAAAAATCCTGACTCGGCGCATAATATGTAATTTCCTGTGTTCTCTAGTCTGTTTTCATCTGTAGGCAAATGCTTGTTACTAACCTAGCTCTGGGGAGCTTGTTCCCCGGAGCACTTATATTTTCTCACCCCGCAGTTTTCCCTGGATTAGGGTAGCACCTAAATCATGGTTGCAGCTGTCGCCGTGGTCCTGCTAGGTGCCCTGCTACTCCCTGCTACACCCTTCTATGCCCTGCAGTGCCCTGCTTTGCCCTGCTATGCCGTGCAGTGCCCTACTACGCCCTGCAACGTCAAGCTACACCCTGCAGTGCCCTGCTACGCCCGGCTATGCCCTGCTACGTCATGCTATGTCCTGCTATACCCTGCGTCTTTGTTGTGACTATAATTGCCACTGTTCATCATACCCCCAACCGGCACCGGCAGACAACCGCCCACCAAGAGCCTGGGTCTGTCCGAGGTTTCTCCCTAAAAGAAAGTTTTACTCACCACTCAAGGTTTCTGCCTAAAAGGGACTTTTTCCTCGCCACTGTCGCATTAAATGTTTACTCTTATGGGAATTACTGGAATTGTTGAGTCTTTGTAAATTATAGAGTATGGTCTAGACCTACTTTATCTGTAAAGTGTCTCGAGATAACTCTTGTTATGATTTGATTCTATAAATTAAATTGAATTGAAATGAATTTTCCTGTCAGACATAATCATCTGAAATTCCTCATGGTCAGTCATGTAGTGTGAAAACCACAAAGACTTTAAGACTCCCGATTTAATTCACAGTTCAGTGATCTGACGACTTTGAAATTCATGTAGTGTGAACTTATCTTAAGAGAAGGTGCGCAGACATAAGCCATTCGTGAGAACAAACAAAATCGGAAAATATGTCATGGAAAGAACAAAATCTGTCCTTGCAATAATGAAGGTCATGGGCTAGTGCTTATGAGAGGCAGACAGGGATGAAGATGGAGAATATACAACTTTTGACCATCAATCCATAACTTATTAGAGAATTCTGCACAGATTTCACTACCTCATTTCCTTATCTATTAGATAACATACAGACTTTGACTTAAATTACACCCTAAAGGGCATTGTTCAGTCTTCTTAACCCTGTGGAGGGTATTTTCAGAAACTCTCTTTTGTATTCAGCACAAGTTAAGCTACAATTATATCTAAGTAGTATGTATTTCATCGGTAAATGAACCTGTTGTAAAAAGTACGTTTAAGAACTGGAATGTGTGAAAAAGCATTAATTTACCCATTGTGACAAACCATTTAATCACTTGAGGTGATTCTGTTAGATCTTAGGTAGTACCAAGCACAAACAATTTAATTTGCTGCATTGATTTGGACAATGAAATACAAATGCAAATGTATGTCCCTATAACCTATTGTTTTGGGATTAAGAGTTGGCATTGGGAGGGGTAATGGCTTGGTACAATGAATATGCAAAAGGTTCGTTCACAGGTAAGCCCATGTAATTGCCCTGGATGCCAGCAATAACAGTCGGCCCGTTTCATTGTCAACATCTGTTGACGCTCAACATCTATTGTTATGTTGTGGGGCTTTTGCATTTGTGTTGTGGCTTTTGCATTTTTTCCCGATGAATGTGCTGTGTTTTTCAAATTTGTAAAGCGTTTTGGGTATGCAGTTTGTTCGACCACCATGATTTCATCTTATGTTGGAAGTAGGATATACTGATATTTCAGTTAGATAGCTGGAACAGTGCAACTGTGTCAGTTTACTGTTCAAGATTATATCATTTCTAAAATGTATAACCTCAGATGCCTTCAGATCAACTTCTCGAGTGTGAAACTGTCTGAAACAGCTGGATATATCAGTGTTTGTGTTGTATTGATACGTACCTGTCTCCACTGTGGTTTGGTACAGACAAAGCAGGGGAGTTTCCATTACACGTTACACAGCTGGCCTCCTCCAAAAGGTTTCCATTGATATCTCTCTCCACTAAAAAAACAGCCCATATTCAGCCATTTACACATAAAATATGGACTAATATAGGCTACTGCCTCCTTGTGTTAAATTTGCAGCAAGCACATCCAACATTAAAGACTGTTTGTTAGAACAGTTCATAAATGATATGTCATAGGTGACTCACCCAGAACATTGCCTGGCGGGCACTGGCATTTCCCCTCATCACTGAGACTGCCTGGACAGCGAATACATCCAAACCCACCTGTAGTTACTGACTGTAAAAAGAGACAACTTGTCAACAATTGTGAGGGAGATGTACCATCTACAGTTATAATGTGAGATAACAGCATATAAAGATATTCCAGGTATATTGCACGTACAGGTTTGTCAGTGGGACATTGCTGACAAGTAATGGAGGCCTTGTCAGTGGTGAGAGTTTGGTATCCAGTTTTGCAAATGCAGCTGAGTCCTGCAAAAAGATGGAAACCAGTGGTAAAGTTAGTGGGAACAGAGGGTGTTGTACAGTGTTGAGCTCTGAAATATTAGTTAATTAACAAATGTCAACTGCATGTTTCTTCTTGATACTGTACTAATAAAAATGGCATCTGCCAATTCAACAAGACTGACAGGCTGAGTGAAGTCACCGTCACCACCTAGCAATACTGCAGCACCAACAGTAAGACAGAAGATTACCCATGAAATGGATATAGGATGGTGCCTACACAAATGGCCTCTTACCCACCACAGGGAGAAATTACTAGCCCTTGCTATACCGTCATGAAAAAAAAAATCACATTAAAATATTGTATATCATTGTATTAATATTACAATATAGATGCCAGCCACATTGCTGTAGTGTTGTCTATGGTCGCAGCAGGTATTTACTTTACTCGCTATTCATCCAAACAGCACACTGTGTGCATCCTGTTTTAGAGAGGATTGTCCCTTTAACGGTTCTCTCTACAGTCACGCTAGCTAGCTAGCTAAGTTCTGAACTGATATCTTAACGTTAGCTAACGTGTTAGCCACTTGCACCCGTTACCCAGCAGCTCATTGTGGTTTCACAGTTAAAGTTAATTTGGTTTAAAGCAAGACTAATTACACCTTCTGTTGGCATTGTGTCGTCAGTGAATAATTTCTTGTGATGTGGTGTGATGGTAACTTCACCGACCTGTTGTGCTCCGTCGCTGATTTGAACCGCACCTCACACACGAGAGACTCGAGATATCGAAAAATTCTTCCGCACTACAATCTGAAGGAGCCTTAAATGGAATGACAAACTGCTGGCAATTAAGTGGACCTATGTATATTAACAGAAATAATGTTAGATGCACTTTGTATCTGTTAACAACAGACGGTAGCGTCCCCGTCGCCATGGTAAACAACGGTCTTCCTTTTACCCACAATCCTAATCATTCAGCGTCATGAATTCTTCTTCTTTATGGTTTATTGGCGGTTGGCAAACCACCTTAAAGGTGCATTATCGCCACACGAGAGATAAATGCAGGAAGAAAAAAAAAAATTAATAATAAATAATAAAAACACAACCAAAGGAAACTAAATTATCTTTACTAAATCAATTTCTCTTAGAAACGTATACATTTCTCTTAGAAACACACACTAATATAGTGATATACCAGGCCTGCTGTTTTTCCCAAAAGACAGTGGAAAGCGTCATGACGTTGCGACCAAATTCATGTGTGCATCACAGAATATAGACAAATATGAGTTTATAGATATTTGTAAGTTTATGTTTAATTAAACTAATAATCACATTTATTTAGAAAATGTCTGTATCACTGTAGATGCGTCATAAATCGTTAATATGCTGGTTGCACTGACTGCCTATGTGTTTAGGCCTTTTCAAGAAACTATGGAAACTAATGTCTGTGTTATGTTAGGAATGAGAAAAATAAATATAATAGCAGTAAATCAAACCTATGACACACAAAGCCACTTTCTAAGTCCAAATTCTTGTAATATATGGCCTAGTGTGATAGAGTCTTTGATCACTTTTTGTTTAAAAGCTAAGGCAAAAGTTGCAAAAATATATTCACATACAATAAAGATGGTCTTAGTTAAACATATATAAAATCTTTGTTGAGGTTAAAAACACCTTTGAAAGAGGACACCTTTTAAACTGGGCGCACTGTTGAAAGATTTGTAATGAAACAGCTGCTTATTCTCTTTTGGGTTAATTTAAGTTTAGTTTTTGTTTTTCCACCATTAGTCATAAGGGACTTTTGGCAGGAAACAACAGCCTTGTAGCTTTAGCTTATTCACTTCCTTTTGACAGAGTACGTGCATAATCTTTCAAGCGAGAGAGACACATACACATACCTAAGTGATCAAGTAACTACGATTTTAAAATGTAAACATTTAAGTGAAATGATCTTAATTGAATATAGCCTAGTAGAAGAGAATGTGATTATTAGAAGCCTTACAAAGCCAGTTTTTCTATCAATGTGTTGGGGGCAAGAAGAAAAAATAACCTCTGCATAGAAAAGCAACCCATTGGCCTGACAGTTAAAATTAGCTTTCTAAATTTCTAAATTTGCTAAATGTTTTGGATCATTTTACCATAGTCCTTTTCTGGCTGATGATTGTTGTCATTAGTTTGCTGAAGACTTGTGGCTTTTTAGGGTGAAAGAGTTCTCTCTACTTTTTTTTTCTGATGGAAGATTTATTTTTTGCAGAAAACATTTTTGGTCGAAGACTAATTTTTGTGGAGGCAAATGCTTGTTTTATGTATTTACAGGAACTGAAACGATATGCGGGATATGGTGTGATGGTTTTAATCAAATAGCACATGAATGTATGAAAACTAATTTATAATTTCTGTCACAAGCAGGAGATAGTATATTATGTGTCCAAGCTATTATTGCGTTGCTGATTACTGCAGTACCATTGATTCACTTTTCTGATTCCATTAAATTACTGGGGTCAGAATTGTATGGGAAAATGTGTTCATTTGTCTCTGTATGTTGTTTACTTCAAATGTGCCACTTTCGGGTTCCGGTCGGGTGCAGCAAAGGGTTAAAATGAAGCCTTTGGGACATTATTTCAGCTTGGTACCTGGCAGATTCTGAAAATAGACACTTTAAGGATTTAAAAAAAAAATCAGGTGGCATAAAAAAAGCCGGGGGGTGCGCGTGGACCCCTGTTCCCATCTAGACTACAGGGATCGATCTTAAATGCGGTGTGTAACCTGGGTGTCACCATGGTGACCTGTAGACGTCTCTCTTTACTTGTCCTGACTGTAGCCAAAGACTTTCTAATAGACGGGCTTTGCTGTAGCCTAGCTCGCACTCCAGCCCAGTAGGTGGCGGCAATGCGTCTCAAACACATTCCAGAGCCAATGAACGTAAAGGGAGAAAAAAAGCGCACTCTGGACTGGAGCTGAGCGGGGAAGGGGGTTTCCACTTTTCAGCACATTATCACGGTTAACTTGAGACAGGACAACAGCCACGACAACGCTCGCAAAAAAAGTTACCAAGCATCTATCTACGTTGTATCCACGTATGGTGAGTGTTTGTGCGCTTTTCACTCATTTTCTTTTAAATGTAATTTTATGTTTTAACATTTTCTCTTTTCCGTTCAGTACCAGTGTACTCTGGTATGTGTATGACGCACGTGTCTATTTCCTTGCTGAATATCTCGTGTTAATACCGTAACATACTACACTTGTTGCATTTTTTTGTTTAGTTTTTTTTTTTTACCATTGTTGTCTTAATTCGCAGACATCACCTGGCCTTGTGTGAAAAAAAAAAATGACCATAATCCTGCGATTGCAAGGCCTCGATGTGAAGGCAGGTATTGAAGATATACGGACATTCTTTGAACGCCTTCACATTCCTGATGGGGGAGTGTACATCGTGGGAGGAAGTCTCAGAGAGGCTTTTATTGCATTCACCACTGAAAAAGATGCCCAGCTTGCCATGCGGTACACTGGACATTTCCTTAAAGGGTCTGAGGTGACTCTACACATAAGCAGCATGGAGGAGATGGAGCACAAACTGAAGTCATTGTTAAAGAAGAGAAAGAAACCCTCCCCCAGACAGCCTACTGTGAAGAAACCTCAGCCATCTCCAGATGCAAATGTGCCACATTTGAATGCATGTCCTCCCAATACTGCAAATCTTCAACCACCCACTGCATGGCCTCTTGATTCAAACACTGCAAATCTGCTACAGCCTCTTCATCCCAATACTTCAAACTTACAACCTTCCAATGCAAACTCACTTGATTCCAATAATGCATTTCTTCTTGGGATTTATACTGTCCTGCAAGGTCTACAGTCATCCCTTCAAAGATTAAACAATGAGGCAATGCCAGGAGTTGATGTACCCAAAGCAGACAGCACAGTTGTGTCTGAGGTGAGGACACCAAAGCAAACTCTGGACTCAAGGCCAGGCTACGTTAGGCTCTTTGGTCTGCCAGCCTCCACTACAAAAGAGGTAATCTGCCAGTTTTTCAAAGGGTTGACAGTACAGGAAGCCATAGTGAATGTTGAGTTGGGACGTAGCCACGCCTGCCTTGTGAAGTTTGCAAACATGCAGGATGCATGTGATGCCCTTCTCTTCAACCAACAGTTCCTGGGCCCCATCTGTGTGGAGGTACGACCAGCAACCGAGAAGATGTGGACCAGTGCGCTGCAAGATTGTCTTTTGAAAAAAGACAACAGAAAATCTGATGATGTTGGGGAGAGAGTGAAACCCAAGCAAAACCCTCTTGTGGAAAACCACAAAAACACTTCTGCACTGCAGCTCAAGAGGCGATCTGTCAACCATGATCTGCCATCTAAATTACCAAAAAAGCCAAGACTTGACAGTGACTCACCAACTATGGAGTACATTGTCATGGTCAAGAATCTACCCAAAACGATGACCAAGACAGAAATTAAAGAATTGTTTGGATGTCCAAACATTGCACACAAAAATGTATTACATCTACTTGACAAGGAAGGCAACAGAACAGACACTGCTTTTCTTATTTTTAAATGCACTGACGATTACGACTATGCAACGAATCTCACCGGCTGCCATGTGGGCTCTGATGCCATTGTGGTCTCATCAATCACTAAAATGATGATGACAGACATGATGGCCAAAACCCATTTCAGGAGGCTTAAGCAGTGTCCGAAGACGGACACAAAAAATAAACCAAATCAAAAGAGGAAATCAAATCCAGTTGAGACTCCAGAAGAAGCACCAAGCATGAACCCGGACCCAGCAGCTCAGACATGCTTGTTTATCAGAAACCTGCCCGCAGATGTACAGAAAAGTCATATCAAATTACTTTTCTGCAAATACAAACTGATGAAGGATAATATCACCTTACTGCACGACAGTGATGGCAACGGTATTGGTGAGGCCGTGGTTCAGTTTAAATCACAAAAGCTTGCTGCGCTGGCTCAAAGGCTCCACGGTCGGGACTTCCTGGGTACAAAAGTGCTTCTCACTCGCATAAATGTGAAGCAGATGAAGGACATCTTGACACGAAATGTTTGAGTTCGACAATGATCAAATGCAGACACTGTGGCGTTTGTCTCTAACTGTAATTCTGCTTGATGGCATCAACATGAGTTGTTTTCCACTTATTAAATGTTTTCTTCATGTTCAATAAGCATGGTTAAGCTTTTCATCACATTCCATACATTTTCAAATGTTTTTTTCTTTTTTATGGCTCATTTATTAACTATATTGATCTACTGTCCAGAGATATGCTTCTATATAGCTATATATCTTCAATGTTGGAACAGGAGGTTTTTACACTGCAGAAATCTATGATGATGCAACATGACATGACTTCACGTAAACCTACACGTCCACTTTCGCCAAGTGGCGTGTTATCTGTACTCATTTTGAGCTATCCGCGTGTATGTCTATGCTGTATACAGCGGACGTAAACATACACGCCACTTGCCGCGTTATCGCGAGAAGAAAGCTACAGTTACAGCTACAGAACAACGGGGTTGTATTTAGGAAAAGAAGAAAGCGACGGTTGAGTTTAGGAAACGTTAACAAGCGGGACGCGATCCCCGGTCTCCTGGGTGAGAGTCCTGTATTTTACCCATTACCACCCCGACCCACATCCCTTAGTGGATTTTCGCCCTTTCATACTACTCGCTACGGCGTAAATTCACATGCAATCGCAAGGTAATGTAAGTCAATGGAGGCCAAACAGCGTTTATAAAACACGCTAAAAAGCGAGTATACGTCTTGATAACACGCCAATAATGGCGTACGAATTGGCGTGTCATACATAGGCCATTTCATGAGATCAGTCTGGATGATGAGAAGGAATTGACCTCAACTACAGTCAGGAGGAAATATACAGATAATACTGTATTCTTGGGATGCTTCAAGTTATTTTATGCGCATACTGAAACTTGCTCCAGCAGGAGAGAAGTGTCTCAAACATTTGTGACTACATTCAGAACCTATTGGAGCATCTCCCATTATTGTGTACGTGGCATAGAAATGAAGAACGTGTTTATATGGAAATAGTTTGAATGAATGGATTTCAAAAACACGCATCAATTTCTCCATTACTTTTAATAGAACAGGGCCTTGGGAAATTAACAATGGCCATACACTCATGTTCAGGTAAAGCTGCTGAAAACATGCAAAAGTAATTGTGTAAAACCTTCAAAGTTATAAATCTTCCCATATTCATACTACTAGAAGACTACTAAGTAACATAAAAAAACTGTCTAAAAGCATATACATTTACACAAAATCAAAGTTTTCAACTCCTGCACAGTGACGACTGATGTACACAGAGGGATGACAAGATTGAGGTGTCACATCTTGCGATTGTCATTTGTAATACCTGGAGGGACCTGCAGAGATACAACATGCCAGAGATGCATTAAAAAGGCTGAACAAAAAGATGCTTCTCTCACATTTTGATTTCCATGTTATTTCAAATAGGAATTTCTTTTGGCCTCATCGAGTCAACAAATACCATTACATGACATACATTTGAGTTACAACGGATGCATCAAATGGGAAGTTTGAGAGGAGATTTGGTGCTTACATACCTGACAGACTACTTGAGTATCGGTCACTGCTGCTTAGCAACCTGGGCGTTGTAGAGGAGAAGCCTGTGGAGCTCATTGACAAGCTGTTCAGACTAGAACCCTGAGGAAAAAGGAGACAAAACATTGAGGAGACAATTCACATGTTACCAAATACACTTTCATTCAACTGATGAGAAGTGATGAGAGTACAACGACTGAGGAAAATATGGTTTACAAGGCTAAATCAGATGTAATGAGTTATCTTTAACAGTTGGTTTTAAATTCAAGAGTAAAAACAAGGTCCATACCGTCGATACACTCCTCAGTCTGTACTCCATCAGCACATCTGTAAGTTTCTGTGTCACCTTCAGCACCAGCTGTGCGTCACTCTCGCTCTCTATCCGGAAAGTATCCTACGAATACATTTTGAAAATGTACTGGATGTTTGAATACAAACAACACAAAAATAACTGACACATTTGTTAAGTTGGGGAGGAGCCTTTTGTGAGACACGTACCAGGTAAGTAAGTAGTGTGTTAGGAAGGCTGCTACTTTCTGGAGCTGCTCCCATCAAGCCTGGCCTCTCCAGTGGCTTGTCCATTGGTCTGTCCATTAAGCTACTCCCCATTTGATTGCCCCGGTACTCATCAGGATACATTCTGCCTGGGCTGTCCTTCAGTAGTCCACTCCTTCCATAGCTATCTCTTCCACCACCTGATCCAAAACCATCTCCAATCCCAGCTGGGCGATTACCCATACCATCTGGGAAAGGTCTTCGATCCATACCAGAGTCAAGGAAATCTTGCCTGGTTGAGTAATCATAGCCTCCGAAGCCGGACTCCCCATAGTCTCCCATTGGATAGTTAGAGAGAGGACCATCCTGAGGTGGAAACTCCCCTAGAAACCTCTGGTCAGAGAACTTGGGACCTGAGAGACCTGTTATATTTAAATAAAAATACAGTAATCCAATGGAAAAATGGCATACATGCAAGTATTGCACAGATTATGCTTGAATATTAAAAAAATGACTCACCAAAGGGTGGCCCCTTTAGTCCCATCCCTGGTCCTGGTGTAGGCAGAACTTTAGGAGCAGCAGAACCTGTGAGAGGAAAAGACACGACACACATTCCCAAAATCAGGTTACCGACCAACAGGAAATCCTTTAATAATAAACCAATTAATAGAAGAAATGTAACTTACGGAGTCCTTTGAAAGCAAGTACTTCACAGGGCTCCTTCAGAATCACCTAAAAGCCACAACACAAACAGAAAAATGTAAAATCCACAATCATGATGTATAAAATAAGGAAACCCACTTCTCAAATATAAACATGGGTGTATATATTTTTGTATTTTATTTGTTTACGTATTGCAATGACTGAACTTCTGTAAACTACTTTTTTGAAATAAAGTTAAAAAAAAAAAATTATATATATATATATATATATATATAACATGGGACATTTTTAATACTTGAATACAATAATCCCACCGATAACAGCACTGCTTCAAAGACGCCACTGCCTCCTCATTCATGTCATTGAGTAAGTATGGAGGCTTGTCTGGCAGAAAAAAGTTTGATCTGGCTCAACGTTTTCTGCATTACTGATAGATGGCTTTATAATGTAAATGACAGAAATCTACCGTTTACCTCACAATCTTTGGGATGGAAGATAAAATTAATGAATTCATGCTGTGATAACTTTAGAGTTGTTTTGGTGCTTAATAAACCTTCAAGTTCATAGATGTAGCACTTAAACTCGACCTTCTTGATCGCGTTTCATCTTTTCACCAGTACTGGAAGCAACATCCCAAAGCAAACACATCCCCTTAACACATACATTCCAATGATCATTATAAGCAGGAAACTCTAGCCAATATCACAATCATTTTTGACCCGGGAGGAAAAAAAACAAGACTTTTGTGCCATTGCTGCAGTAATATGGATCTGACACTCACCTTGAGTTGTCCCCTCCCCTCGGTCTTCTCCACCTCAGCTGAAACTTCTTTAATTTTCTTCCTTACAGCAGGGTCTCTGATGGCCTCTTCCTCTTCATTTGTGACCTTGTTAGGGTGGACCTTTTTCTGTGTACAAGGCATAGAAATATGCAAATATTTTTTTACAAATAAGTTTGTGATATACCATGCATTTGAAGCCAATTAGGAAACCAACAATACTCACCAGGTATTTGAAGCTATGTTTCCAGCCTTTCACGTGGGCAAGCATATCATGCTGCAAGCGGGAGACTGCACAGAGTTTGCACTGGTAGTGTGGTGGGACAGATTTACTGGGGCTGCGGTACTCCCACACATACTGAAGACCTGTAGACATGTGATGGTCATTGATTATACATATTTGAATTATATTCCAAATAGAAAGTGAGGGATGTAAAGTAGATGCATGTGAGGGAAATAGCCCTTCTGCTTACCAATGACACACTCTGTTACCCCTTTCAAGAGTTTGCTAAGAGAGGGAATGGTCTGGATAGATGTCCCTTTGGTAAATACTGGGAAAACACAAAAGCGGTCAACACAAAGCAAAAGCTTCATAATGATCCACAACTGATAAACAAGTGAGACAATAAGCCACTTAGTTATACATTTCTGCGGAGAAACCTGTGGTCGTAAGAATCATAGTTAAGAAGACGCTTAAGAAAAGCGTTGTGTTCTTACACTACCTGAAGTCTCTGATGACCAATTCATTTTAATCTGTCTATAGGAACTGAACCACCACTAGAAACCCAAACTCCTCATGTGTGCTTTTTGAAGCCTGGGGGAAGAACGGGAACAGCAGTTCTCAGCTAACGCCCATGTAGGCCCGAACTGGGTTGCAGGACACCAGCACCCATGATGCATTGCCTCTCACTGTGCCCAACCACAAAACAATCACTTCTGCGTCGCACTAACGAAGCGGTCCAAGTGCGAACACACGACAAAATCCTGCATAGCTTAAAATACTCTGGCAAACAGGTATGGTTTACTCAGATTAAGAAATAATGTAATACAACACATTATCACTCAAGCCAGTGTAGCACAGGCAACTGAATAATAATGAATACTGCATTCAGCAGTGTTAAAAAATATTTCATGGTTGGAAAAAAAACCATCACAGCACAAAAAGAGCATTAAAACTAAATGCAACCATCGCAGATGCATGGTTGTATCACTGTATGTGCCGCTGTTTTAAGACCATGTGTAGGTGTCACCAGGGACTAGTAGAGCCTACGGTGCTGGTCTTTAATGTTGCAACATATTAGGAGAATGGGTTAACATTTCTAAAAGTGTTCAGTATATTTCTTAAAACCAATATTGAAGATTTTCTATAATAGGGAAATTGTGGCAAAATACTGGAAAATGTTTAGCAAGATTATTGTGGCAAACACTGATTTCCACAGACCAAAACCATGGATGGCACCACAGCAGCCCCCATCTCTGAGAGTGTGAGTCTCAAAGAGTGGTGAACAGGCCACCACCCATGACATGAAGCAGGGAAATCAAGATCTCAAGCTTCAACTCTCAGCACTGGCAGTGGCACCGTGTATAAACGACTTACCTATATCAGCAGAATGCTGCAGCTGCTTTCTCTGTCAATGGAGGGAATAAACCCACATGAAGGAGAGAGACACATACAGGCATTAGTGACAGGATGACACTTAGCAGAGGACTGAACTCCTCGTCCATGTCCGCCACACTATATGTGCCATAGAGCCATTCTTTTTGTGGCCTTACACCCCATGTGGTGTGTTTGGGAGCCCTTTAATCATGAGCTGTATACAAATATTTTTTAGCCTGGATTTGGGTTTATCTCTTGTTACCATCATGGCAGTTACTAAACCAGAGACCAGATGAATTTCACAAGGGAAATTCAAGATCATGCATGTGGCTCATACAAGTAAAATATATGTGATAAAAATAAATAAATAAATAAATAAATAAATGAACTTGTGTGTGTTTTATGAATTTACTTGAACAGCAAAAAAGTTTTAACAGTGAGATTTCGTGCACTGAATTTAATTAGTGTGTAGTAATCACTGCAGTGAGAGTCTGTTCTGCAGCTGATTTACATATTATGTAAAATGGGAGTAACCGCTTTCATAACATTTTTTGAGAGAATCCATCCAGGAGCCCTGCTAAACATTATATATATATTTTTGTTTTTGAATGTGACATCACTCAGAAGTAAAAACTGAGTAGCCTGCCATTAGACACTGGTTCAGAGAACCCAGGTCACATCCCACATAAAGCTCAATGTCAAATTTGAGAAGAATTGAAAACTTTAAGCAGTTTCAGAACATTGAGGAAATGTTTGCATTGTGAAGTCCACAAACTTTGCAAAACTGGTACTCAGAAATTCCTTTGTACCACAACAGTGATAACAGGCCACACATGTGAGGCCCAGACCACTGAGTGGGGTCATAAACCAGAGTGCAAATACAGCGAAGCCTGAGAGCACAGAGGCTGGCACCAAGTCCACCTGCCAAGGACTGCTGCCGCCTGGCTCTGCATCAGGCATCACAACAGCCAGTGTACAATATCATAATATGAAAAAAAACATTAAAAGGAAATCATATTTCCTTCACGAGCGACCAGCATCATGACGTATTACTAATTAATTGTGTTGTTTTAGTCGTATACATTTTATCCAATGTGGAGCTGTGTGATACTTACCCTGACATTTCTCCTTTGATTAGACTGCGGCCCATTTTTAGGTGAAGGCTGGTTGGCTGAAGCATGAGCCTCCATTTCCTGTTTCTCCACTGTGGGACAATGAAGTAGGTCGTATTAAAAACCATTCCTATTCCAAGTAATTCCCTTTAAGATATAGAGAGACATGGTCTCGCTAGTGGTATTGAGTTAGGATCTATATGTTATCTTAGCAGATATTGGTTTTACTTGCGTTGTTTCGTTTCATCTCAGGCCCAGCCGAGCCCTAACTTACCGGGCTTTTTCACAACAAAAGTCCAAACGTCAAATATCATATGTATGTCTCCACTGGTTAAGCGGTAAGATAATATTACCTAACCTACCCGAGATGTTCTAATGCAAACTGCGGGTTCTTCAAAGCGCAAGGTCGGCAGAACACATTCGCTATGATGAGAAAAAACAAAGCCGCTTCGGAGGGATATGGGAGAGAATAGAAAGCAGTTATTTTGCCAGTTTTAAACAGACGAAATTTAACAAGTTTACCTCCAAAACCGAATAGACTCTCATAATAAATCTGAATCCAATTCATTTGCGCATTGTGGGGCACAATACATTTCTAATTATCATTGTATTCATTAATTCTCATAATATTTCTAAGGCACTTATGAGGACAACTATGAGGTGCGTTCGTTTTGAAAGCCAGGGTTTACCGTTATACCTTGCTAGAGCATTATTGAACAAGGTATTGAACATCTTCCTATAGTTCTTATGGCACTTAAGGACAACTTTTGTATTTCATTCATTTTAATTACCAGTAAGTGCATCAAATATTGCTTGAGCATCTTAAAAAGGCCTATGGGGTCCCGGTCATAGAGGTTTTATATTGTAAGCCCCGCAAAGCCCCGAAGCCGTTGTGCTCTGAACATGTACAGTGTACACAGTCAGAGGACCCAAGGCATCAACACGAGATGGAAGAAGACAGAACATTTTCTTTTTTTATGTAACGTTATTGATAATTGTTGTTTATCTCTTAAACTCGAGATACCGAATGAGTGTTTGAGGCAGTTTAAACCTATCACGGTAGTATCGAATAGTTTTTTTTCTGTGGTAAGTAAGATAAAGAACTGTCCTGCATGGTGCTGAATTATGATACGAGATAGTTAGCTGCAAGCTCGCTAACGTAACGTTAGCTGACGTTAATACAGGTGCAGCAGTTGTACCTGTTATGATTTAAAAGGCAACCCTAGTCTGACTATTTGGGATAGTTTGTGCTGCAAAATGTATGTTACTGTGTGTAGTGTGTAATAACAACAGAGTGTAAATTGTAATTTCCCCACTGGGGATTAATAAAAAGTATAAATTATTATTATTCATTTTAATACTTAAGCCGTCCAATCCAAACATATGCCAGTGGTCAGTATGGTTCTCATTGAAATCAATGTACTCACTCTGTTTCATCATCTCACCTGCATGTCTGGTTACTTAGACAGCTGCAGTATAGACTGCAGAGATGAAGTCCAAGAAGAAGAAGAGACAGGATGACTTCCAGAAGGTGAAGTTAAAGGTGGGAAAAACGAAGCCCAAAGCTGATAATGCCACCAACACCAACTTCCGCTCAAAGGGAATCCATCTAACCGAACAGCTGAAGAGAGACACTAGTGGCCCCACCACACACAGACACCTTGGTATCAATGTAAGCTCTTCACCTGTGTTTCACATGTCAGTGAACGCATGCTTTCACTACAAATACATTTTTGGAATATTTCAATTCCAACATTCCAGTCTGCTGTATCTCCCTTTTTCTCCTACTTCACTAGGACCTCCTGTCTCAGCTCCACCATTACAATCCCAATGTGAAACATAGTGCCTTGCTGGGTTTGAGAGAGTTGCTGTCTGATAATCCCTCTCTGTTAGAGCAGCATCTCTCTCGCCTGCTTTCTGAAGCGGCAGCTGTTTTCACAGACAAGGATGGCAATGTTCGTGTGGCAGCTACACGTGTGCTCAGGTTAGTGAAGCAACAGTGATGCAGGAATACAACAATATAGTAAAAAACGCTTGACTTTTGTTTCATAAAATAACATGGGCTAAACTGTCTTCAATGTTCACTACTTCCAGGTTCATTGCACAGTCTGTGCCTGCAGAACGAGTGGCTCCATTTTTCCCCCTCCTCAGTGCCCACCTTACTTGTGCCATGACCCACATTGAGACAGGCATCCAGGAGGACGCCATGAAGGTCCTTGATGTGTTGCTGGAGCACTACCCTGCTCTGCTAGCAGCGCGGCCTGCAGTACTCCTTACTAACTTCCTAGAGTTGATCTCTCATAGACAAAGCAGTGGAGGAGCCAAAAAGGCCCAGGATGCTAAGGGACGGACCTGGGCACTGTCAGTCAACCCTAGCAGGGCTGTGACTAGTCAGCAGTGGCGGCTCTCTGTGCTCCTCAGGTATGGAGGCCATGTGCACACAGATTCTGAAGAATTTAGTTAAGTTCAATTCAAATTCAAGCTGCTAACCTTTATTTTATCACTTTCATTTCAGGCTTGGACGCTTTCTGCAGGCAGTAGTTGAGGAAAGACCAGCGGAAAGTGATATTTTTATTCCAACGGAAGGAGTGTTTGGCTCCAGTGGAGATGGCAGGCTCACACCTCTGTATCTCAACTGGGAAGAGCTCACGTACAGCAAGGTCGGGGTAAAAGTGTATGAGCATTCTGGGGCCAAACCAACTCCACGGTCCACGTTTAGACTCAGGTAAGATACCACAAACTCCTGTAACCATCAAGGAATAGGTATCAGAGACGGGATTTAAATGAACATATGACATAACAAATGACTAACTTTGTTTGAGTTGAATTAATTCAAAATATTATATTTCAGGTTTAACATATTCTTTATTCTATTCTCTCACTGTGTAGACCGGATGTGGACCCTGGACCCGCAGTAGGTGAGGGTCTGGACTCAGCTGAGGCTGTTCAGAGCTTTGCAGCCACACTGGTGCCTCTTTTGCTAGAAGTGTGGGTAGAAGCCACTACCAGTGACTGTCCCTGGAACACCACTGAGGGCGCTCACCTGCTCACCCCAGATGCCATGTCAGTAATGTTCCAGGTGTTGTCTATTCTGCAGCTGCTGAGAAAACTGGCACCACAGCAGGAGCACCAGGATGCACTGGTGAGGCAAGGAGAAGGAAATTTTACACAGACGTTTTTTTTTTTTTGTACAAGAAAAGCTTGACTAAAAAATGCCTTGTCTTTGTGTAGGATGCATGGTTCTATAAAGAATATCTGGGAGATTTTAAGCAGCACTTCATAAAAAACTTTCCCTATGGTACTCGGGACACACCCAAACATAAAAAGAAGGTTGATCTAAAAAGGTAAGGAATATAATTGAATATGTCAAGCAAACATCCCCCTTCTTTAATTTGTTGAATCATCACAGTATAAACTACCCAGGATCTGTAATCAAAAGTACTTTTATGAAGACCTTTACTAGCTCTAACTACTGTAATCCCACTGCCCTTCCTTTAGGAGTAAGCAGACTGCTGCCGTCCCAGGATTGACAGTGGAGCCTCTGGCCCTAAACATCACACTTTGCCAGGTCATGGTGTCCCTCAGCCAGAGGCAAGGACTCGGTCGAGAGACAGATGAAGACTGGCTAACACCTCTGAGGACGTTTGTCCGAGACACTCTGGGCAGCGGAGTGAAACTGAGCTACAGGCAGCTTCACATGCTGCTGGGTACTGTGTGGAAGATGGTTCTCACACAGAGAAGCAAAAGTAAGCATGTTGCGGTGTATTTGTGAAAGTGTGTCCGATTTTTAATAAACGCAAAAGCATGATTTCAGTAGGATTAGTGTTTATTTCGGTGCTTTATAAGAAGATTATGGGTTGGTATCCAGATACTAGTTTGTGAACTAGAAGACATTTTTTATTGTAATTTTAATATTTGTGATTTTTGTATTGTTACAGCAGTGACAGAGGAGCTGATGGCAGCGGTGTATATCTACTATAAGCAAAGGAACCTGAATCTACAGACACGATCCCTGCTGCTGTCTTTCTACAGCAAGCTCTACCTGCAGGAGCAAGGACATGCTCACATAGCGAGGTAACTTCCGTCATTGTGTTTTTTTTATTTTTTTTTTTTATAAATGTGTGCTCTTCAAACTGGAGGTTTACAGCGCTTGCACACGGCAGTAGCTCCATATTGTAGAGTACCTGTTTTGAATATTAAATTAGATTTAACTTTTAGGAACTTAACATCCTTGCACGTTAGCATTATAGTCTTGCACAGCCAGATTACATCTCACAAGCTCCGCTATTGTGCGTAGTAAGCACAGACCAGTGACCAGTTTCGGGAACAGTTAATTCATCCAGTCCAATGCAGGAAGGGTTAATGAGGATCATGTGTTGTATAGTCTACACGAAATTACGTCTTACTCAAGCTAATTCATCCAGGACTGTGCCCTCGCTGAAAACTAATAATTTTGTATTTGTGCTTGTAAACAAAGTGGACAGCAAAGACATTTTTCCACTCTGGTGTTGAAGCACGGTGTTCTAATATTATTTTTTAGGCCTTTTCAAATCTAACAAAAACTTATTTACATTACATTTGTCTGTGTAACAATTGGTCTATGGAGGCCCAAATGAAAATTGTTGAGATTCAAAACCTCTCACTGTGCCTTTTATATCTAGACACATAATTCCTTACTGTCACTCTGGCTGCATTTGGCTCACGTGCACCTCTGTATGCTATCCCTCCCTCTGTCTCTCTGAAGGAGTAAAGTGCTGTGTCTATGGTTGGCATCTCTTCCTGTGCAGTTGTCTCAGCTGGGCCACCGTCACCCTGCTCTCTCTGAACGACTTATCCTGTCCATCCAGGCTGCCGCTTCTCGAAGACATACAGACCTGCTCAACAGTCTGCACACACACGCCTGCAGGCTTTACGGTACAAACACTCAGGAGGAAACAAGGAGACAATTCCATACATAATAATTTTCATATGCATTAACAGTTCAATACAATACAAAATGCAGCAACAATGGTCAGATTACCAAAGACAAAAAAATGTTACTAAGCCAACAGAATTATGAACCACAAGTTACACCATAGTTTCCCTAGGAGGCGGTGTAACTCCATGTTTCCCACCCCAGACCACTTTGTAAAACTGAACTACAACCAGAGGCAGAAAGCGGTAATAAGCCTGAACATATCACTGGTCTGAGGATGTTCGGATAGTTAGGCTGGTGTATGACAGAGGGGGCCAGGAGAGGAGGGGGGTGGATAGAAACTGCCATAGAGCCAGCAATTCACCACAAGACTCCTTTTGTCTGAGGGCTTCTGACATCAGCATGTGCGTCAGAGACACACACACACACACACACACACACACACACACACACACACACACACACACACACACACACACATTATCTGAGCCCTTACTGTAGTGGCTATGCCTGTCTGTCTCTTTTTCATTTTATATCCCCAGAGATTGCATTGCTGTCTCTATACATGTGAAGTGTGTTTGTGTGTGTGAAGATCCACAGGAAGGAGTTGTGGTGCTGCTACCAGCAGAGTCCCAGCAACGAATGGTGCAGCTGCTCTACTTTCTCCCCGAGATGTCCCAGTCTCTTCTGGCCAATCTGAGCTGCTGCTGCACCACTGGACGATTCTCTGCCGGCCTCGCTGCCTCTCTAATTCGTATTGTACACCTTAGGTGAGCTTTAAAACCCCCACAGACCTGAGGAGGCCACATGAACACAATTTACTGGCATGTGTGTGTAAGGAGACACTCTATAGATTTTTGACAGTGCAGGAATGCCCTCACGTTTGGACTCAAACTTTTAAACTTATCAGGAAATAATGTTGGGCACTCTAGCCTGCCACCATCAGATGGCAGTGTTGCGCTTTCACAGATGAATTCCTGAAATTTTTTCTGATTTCTTACTTGCCCGTTAAAAGGTGCTGATGTGGATGCCCTGTATATTTGATATTCAACTCACGGGTGACAATAAAAGCAGTTTTTATATTTTTATGTTCTGTTACACACCCAGAGCCTACCTTTCCCTGTGATGGTATGTGTATCTGCATGCATTTGTGCGTCTGGCCTTCTGCTTGTGTCGGTGGGGCAGTGTTATACACATTTTAAGGGGAGGCAGTGCTGAGTTCAGATGGGATGTGTGTGTGTAATGGGAATGATACAAAGAGCTCTTTGGGAGACTGGAATTTAGAGTCGTCATGGAGCATTGAGAAGACAGTTCTGTCTGCATTTGCCTCCCGGGCTTCACAAAACACACGTTATTCACTCACATTTCCTACTGTTAGAGATCTATCCTCCCCTTGGGACAAGGAAGAATTTTTCAGAATTTCTGCGTACCATTATCCTCAATATGATGCTCTCACAAAACAAGGCATCATGAATAATCCTATGAAAAAACATGTGGCTTTCCAGCTTTGTGTTAATTTTGAGTCGATAATTGTTTAACGTGTTCACTGATTGTGTTCTCTAGGTCATCCCTGAGTGGCTGGTCTGTTGGGAGCCAGGAAGCGGCTCTGCAGGACGTGGACTACATCAGCTTCTTGTTCTCCACCCTGACGGGATTCTCGTCCAACAAGCTCGCCTCCATGCAGGAGGCCGACGACGAGAGCGTCCTGCCTCCCTCCCCTCTCTCACCTCTCAGCATCTACCCCACCCCGCTGGAGCACTTCACACACCACTGGGATGTTGTTGAGGTGCGTTTACTGCACAGTCTTTCCTATAATTACCCCAAAGCTCACATACATTCTAACTCTTACCAAAGCCGCTGCCAATCAGAAACACTTGAATCGAAAATGAATCTAGAAGAGACTAGGAGGTAAAGGAAGAGGAAGACATTGATATTCTGGACACCTCTGTGGTCTTTAAATCCCCCCTGGTCCCTCTCTGTCTCTCATATAGAGCTCAGAGGGTGGAAGCTTTATCGTGGCACTATGCTTGAGAGGGGAACCTTTATCGCATTGCGCAGGTTGGAGATGATGTGGTTATCGGGCATAGCGCTTATGCACAAATGCTAATGAGAGCCCATGGCATGATGGGAGTGTGACATTTCTGCACAGAAATTACAGTTAATGTAACTATGCCCTGGGGCAAGTGTGTGTGAGTGTATGAGCAAGTGGGGGGGGGGGGCCTTATAATCACTAATTCAGCTCCTCAATTAAGCCCTCAGATCCTGCCTCTCTCATCTCCCTGTCTGAGTCAATCACAGGCAAGTGGCGGGAAGGAGGAGGGATGGGACACTTGGTGGCGAGGGGGGGGGCAGCATTAAGGGATGGACTGTGTCAACTCTGGTTCGACTAATGAGACGGGATTGTTTTTAATGACGGCGAGAATGCCAACAGGTGCACCGTTTTGATACACGCAGGCTCGCAACTCACTCCTGCACTTCAGCACGCACACACACCTCAATTTGATAACAGTTAATGAGAAATTTGATTTGGATTTGAAGTTAATGAGGAAAAGCTAAACCTTATTTTTAACTTTATAAAAAAGTTTGTGGCAGCTTCTTAGGCCTGAAATCCATCTTGTCTCCATCCTAGCAAGAAGGAAATGTAGACGCTGTTTAGTGACTCTTTTCTTTGGTAACGCTGAAGCGAAAACCTTACTTTATCCAGACAGGGTTGAGGAAATGCTCTGGTGTGCTTTAATGTTTTGTCTATTTACAGCAGTAATGTGGTTTGTCTGATAAATGCAGGTTAAAGCTGTTTGAGACAGATTCTTCCTTAATTTTCTCGTTAAACATTTAGCGTAATTTTTTTTTACTGCCTTTTCATTTAATTATCCTGCCTTACTTTTTCTACAGAAAACATTGTTAAAGAAGATTGTTAAATTTTCCAATGTATCAGCTCTCATTACCTGACATTAAACATCTGGGAATGAAAAACTTTGGGAAATGGAGACCCACAGGGTTTTAAGCATAGATTGTTAATATTAATGGACAGAGCATGTGTGACGTCACCCATCTGCTATGAGTCGACGAATTTGCCGTTACGGGCGCAGCCATCCTGGTTGCGGATGTGACGATTTTAGACGAGAGGGAAGATTGAGGGAGGAGCCATGTTACGTTACACACTTTCACTGGCAATCACATCATAGCCACGCCCTAAAACACCTCCTGCTAGAATGACGGTTTAAGGCACTTCCGCATTTGCAGCACTTGCCGAACCGGATGCGTTGTCCATTAATATTTACAGTCAATGGTTTTAAGTCAATGTATCAGCTACTCCATGACAGTATATGAAATTATCCCCAGAATTGTGACAGAAACATAATCTGTTTTTTTTTTGGCATACATTGTGCATTGTTTGATTCAGAAATTCTAAATTAAAAGTCTATACGTCACAGCTTCAGTAGCCGTAAGAAAATAAGGCTTAGTGTAGTTCTCCCTCCCTTTTACCACTGCAGAGAGTTAAAAGATTTGAACCAAGTCTCATTATAAAACATTTTAAATCTTCAAACTGAAAGCACACTGTGGTTACATTGCATTGCTAAAAGTAGAATCCTCTATCACACTTGAATTTTATGTAAAAAAGCTTGTGTGATATGAATTTATTTTTTGTTTCATTCATAGGAAGTCTGCCACTGTCTGGAAACTCTGGGTTCAAAGTCTCAGTGCTTTGACATCTTACAAAATGGCATTTGCAAACACCTGGTAAGAAATGGTTTTCATTAAGCAGGAAATTCTGTGTAGGATTTCTCAGTAGTTGCTTTAGTGCTTGTTTTATTCCTTTTCTTTATGCTTTCATGCTGTTGAAAACATGTACCGAGAAAACAGCCTGTATATATTATGTGTGTGTCAGACCAAACTGGGGGTGGTGCCTGACAGTATGGCGGCCGGGCTGCTCAGAGCTGTATCCAGATTACTGGACCTGTCCGTCCTGCCCATTGAGCCCGTGCTGCGCTTCTTGTCTCTGTGCTGCCTCAGCCTGCTGGCTCTGCTCATCACCCTGGAGCAGGAGTTACCTGCCGAAACCAACCACAAAAGGTGCGTGTTGAATGACTACAACCCTTTGCTGATCTGTCTTTGGAAAGGATCTCCTGCTGATATGAAATATTGACCTTATTAGTAGCAGTCTGCCATAATCAGGTGATCAATAATTACCACATTTGGGTTTAAAACACCTTTGTGTCACATTTGCAGGGAGGCAATATGGGGTGCTTGTGTGTCAGCGTTGAGCACCGTTCCTCGCCTGCTGCGAATGGTTTTGCAGTTAATGCGTGTTGGCGATCTGAGCGAGGAGGAGCTGCCACAGCTCGGACAGATCCTGTCAATGCTGCTGCAGCACACGCCGCTCCACAGCCAGCTGCTGGCCAACACTGCTCTGCTGCAAGAGATCATACAACACCTCACGGTAAACACAGCTCACACTTGAAATTCACAACGGATGGATTTTAAGACTTTTGTACAATTTGGATGGAGAGATAAAATACTTCTCATGGAGGCCATTCAAGTGATTTCTCTCTGTATGTGTTTCAGAGGTATTCCCGGGGTGCAACCAGGGAGCAGTGGTTGACAGACTTGCTCTACTGTTATAGCGTCACCGTGGCTCATGGCTCTTCCGCTCGCCGTGGAAACCTGAGCCTTCGAGACATGTACTGACCGACGCACCCACCGGACTGACACCTGGTGTGTTGCTCAGTTCACCTTCTCAAACATCTTACAGTGACTTTGAAACAAAAGCGATTGAGTACATACAACTACACTTTCAGACAGGAATACAGTGGAGTGACATGTTTTTTATTGTGAGTGACTATGAATACTCTACATTCTTGTTTTAAGAGCTCTAGTTTTTTCTGTCTTAAGCTGCCTCTTTAGCCTGGTAATTGTCAGTCCTTCTTTTGCCTCTTTGGAGTATTGTTGCCAAACGTTGTCCAGTACTTACAGGGGCACCTAGCAACTTTTGATTTAAAAAAACTGAACTGAAAAGAGGAAAAAAAAGCTAAATAAAGTTAAATACAAGTGCTCTGCCTTTTGTGTCAATTTTTATTTTATTTCTTATAATACAATAAAAAACAACAAACATTCAGGTACATTTAAACATACACAATATTGATTATTTTTGGGCAAATGCATATTAAAGTAAATAATAACGGCATAGTTAAGAAATACATCTTTATCTTGAGAGGGAAAGCACTTAGAGGTGTGTGTGTGTGTGTGTGCCTGCAGGTGGGCTATCTGTATGACCGGCTGTTGATAGACTGCCTCTTTCTCCACAACAGGAGGAAAGGTTATCTCAGTGTGTGTGCAAGAACGAGGGAGATGGGGTGTGTATGCGTTCCTTCCACAATGGATGAAAGGTTATCTTTTACACACACCATTTCTGTAGACTTAACCCCACCCTGTGAGGTCATGGCTCTGATGTCATATGGCTTAATTTTAGAAAGCTTGGCCCATTGAGCGAACAATGTGTAAAGTAATTCTATAGAGGTAATGCTGCCAACCAGCTGAGAAAACATCAAAGAACATTAGGTGTGTGTGTGTGTGTGTGTGGGGCTTCAATGTTTTTCCCGGCCTCTGGTTCCCTGTCCAGCACTATGTGGTCTCAGGTGGTACGAGTACTGCTTGGCTTGATTCATGGCCTCAGTCAGGTGCACACAGTCAATAGTGCTCACTGTAGAATAAGCACATAAAATTACCTTGTAGAGACTTCTTTATTAAAACTGCGTGCTAGTGTATGTGTGTTCACTTACCTTGGCTCTGGGTGCGTAAAGGTATGTCCAGGAGCAGTTGGGACTGAGAGCCCCGAAGTGAACGCCCTCGTCTGGCCATAGAGTTGCCTAATGGACAGTAAAGAAAAATGATTGGATGATATCTTCATTTAGATTTGCAGTCATGTGAACAGTTTCTGAATTCAATCAGCTAATGCCACATACCATAGCTCAGGACACACCTGTAAAATGTTGAGCTAGTCAGGTCCCACACCCATGGTTGTTTGTTGTCATTGTACTAGACAATGGCTCTGTGGTTAGAGCACTGATCTTGCAAACCAGGAGTTGTGAGTTCAAACCTCATGAGGGCCTTAACATGTTTTTAAATAGTTAATGGTCACAAACTAACACCTAAACTATTAAAAAAAACTCCCAGTGTATCAACTACTTATCACAGACTAAACACACACACACAGGTTCCAGAAGAGGTACCTTATTGTTGAATATGTTGAAGGAGCACATGCAAAGTTTGCACTCCAGTGCAGAGGATCAACAAATCAATCAAGCTTGCACACAGCAATTATTTATTTGAGATGTATAGTTTTTTTTTTTTTATCTGGGATGCAAAAATTCATTTCTCTCTCAATGCAGTTTTAATTCAACGCTATTCACAGATAGATGAACAGATATGAATAAATTTGAGATAAAAAATAAAAAGCAATTTTAAAAATGGTTTATGGTGATTAACAGAGCAGTGTGACCTAAAGTTATGTGTCAAATGTCTGTCTTAGTAAAAAAAAAGGAAAAGAAAAAAGGAGTCTCATGAATGTGTGTGGCACCGTGTTGGGTCGTGTGTGCATGTGTGTGTTTAGCTGATAGCTTTACGCAGTCGTCTGACATTCCCACTGACAGCTCTGAACTTTTCACAGTGCCAGGACTGTCAGGGAGCAAGAAGGGGAGGAGAGAGAGAGAGAGAGAGAGAGAGAGAGAGAGAGAGAGAGGGAGGTGAGGTGAGAAAGGGGAGGGGAAAACCATGTCAGGAGGGTCTATCGGTCTGTCTGTAAGCGGTGACGACATGTATGCTTGTATGTTTTGGCGCAGCAAGGTTTCTGCCCGTTCTCCAATCATCACCTGGTGATGTGTGATGAAGGTCAGGCCTGTCTGTGGGGCGAAACCCTCCCAGAGGTTCCACACAGGACACCAGGCTGATACTGCCCTGGTATGTGGATTAAAGCATCACCCAGACATATACACAGGTTCCTGTTCCCAGAGTTTGTCACTTACAGCATGTTCTACACTGGTATGACAACCATCCTGACTCTGAGTTTCTTCTGTTTACAATGTGGGGTTTCCATGTATTCAAGAGCTATAGATTCAAACGTGGCTTAGAAAACTGCTGCTGTTGCACTGCTCTCTAAAGGTTGCAACTTAAGAGAATGCTGCACATCTGCCCACACACTAACCAATACAGGCTTTGACATCACTGACATACAGCATGCTTGAAAGTTTCAGCCTATAGAGAGCAGTGCAGCAGCTGTTTTCAGCCACAAGTGATTCACAGGTGGTTTATCATTTAAGGTATTTAAGGTTGATATTCATTAGTTGTGTCATAATCAACATATCCCATGAAAATACCTGAGGCCACAGTGCATTTCCCAGTGCTTTCCAACATCATTATTCTGTCTGTGGCACTTGGCTCCGAGACCATTTGTTCCCACTGAGGATGTACATCTTTACAAGTGGGTCACAAATATATATGTTTCATTCAAAAAATATTTGATAATTCAATCAGCTGGTATTGCATGACACAGCTCAGGACACTCCTGTAACTTGTTGTTAGTCAGGTCCCACACCCACAATTGTCCAGGATGTAGTCTTCATAATTCTGTTCTGATGTTTTCTAACCTAATGAAGGCTCTATAGCTCAGTGGTTAGAGCACTGGTCTTGTAAACCAGGGGTCGTGAGTTCAATTCTCGCTAGGGCCTTCATATTGTTAATTTTTTTATCCTTGGCAGTCACAAACACACACCTAAATTATCAAAAGAAATTCCAGTTTATTAAGGGAACTACTTATCACCGATTTAAAGACAGGGATTTCACAAGAGGTAGTTCAATAGATTTAATACTGTTTCGAGTTTATTCTGATTTATTTTATTCTGCTGCAGTACAATGGAATAATCTTCATTCATGTTTGAAGTTGATCACGTCAGAGATCTTAAAAACAGTTTCTTGGTAACTTGTAATATATGTTGTTATATTTCCCAGTAGTTTCTGACGTCCTTACCCTGTCTGTGGCGCTCAGCTCAAAGACCATTTGTTCCCACTAAGGACGTAAATCTTTGCAAATAGTTCACAAATACATAGTTTAATTTTTTTTAAAGACTCGTTATTTAAACAGAAGTAAATGGTGCATTTGTTGGGGACTACGTTCAGTTGCGAATTTGTCAGCAGGATGGCAAATGTGGGATTTACTCAAAATAAACAGTGCCTGTGTTAATTGTAATGACGCAACATGTCACCCAGTTGGGCTCATTAATATGTTTTTTTTAATAGTTTTTGGACAACAATGACACTCTACCGCACAGAGGAATCAGCTTTTTTAAGATTTGGCTACGCAAGCACTTGTTAGTCAGATGAAATCATTGTTAGTTTTTTTTTTTTTCATGAAAGTTGTCACTACGCATATTTACTCCTTCTCCCATTCACTTTAATTGAAATCCATGCCCATGACAAATTCAGGAATGTGTTTCTTGTTTTGATGTCAGCTCCAGTTGGCTCTGATGGAGTCACAGCTCTGAGTTTACATTTGTTCAATTTTGACCTGCGAATTTGCACTGTCAGCTAATGGAAACAGTGACGCACTGTGTTATGTCAATATAATAATGACTTTTCTATTTCCAAACAGCGTGCCATCACCCTGATTAATACACTGTTACACTACCAGAGATGTAAACTACAGCATCACTCTCAAGGACTGTTTAGGGTCTGTAATTGCTCTGCTCAACAGTCATGTGATACATATATATATATTGGTGACACTGCATCATTTTCTGGGGCGGAGTGTGTGTAAGGCAAAAAAGCAATGATCTCACCATAGATACTTTGTAGCACTGAGCTCTTACTCGCTGACAGTTTGGTGGGTTGAGCTCGGATTTCCATCTTCTTCCTGTTGTGGGTGTGGTTTGAATCACTTGACTCCACCTCCTCGCGGGCCTGTACCTCTCTCCGTCTGTGTGTGTGGAACCTGTAGACGCACATTCATGCAAGCCCATTCATGTGCACGCTGTTCAATAAAAAAAATTCAGACTGTGTTCAAAGGTCTAAAAGCTGGCAAGTCCTCACACTAATACTCACTAAGCATAAACAAAGTAAACAGAGTTGATTTAAGGCAGTTAATAGGCAGCACATACAGAATTTAATTGTGAAGCTGAATGGAAACAGAGGGTCTCCTGCGGCGGACTGGCAACCTCTAAGAGCAACACAGAGTGTGTAAGAGAGAGAAAAGCAAAGAGAGGCTGCTGGTAGCTATTAGAGCAGCACGGCTGAACTTTTAGCCTCTTGTTAAACCAGTATGAAAGCTCTAGATTATAGCCCGTCTGTCCCCTGCCTCCTTCTCTCACCCATCTCCCACGCTCTCCCCCCCACTGCTCAAGTGTTGATTGTATCCAGACCGAACATCGGGGGGAGTTACAGGAGAGATGAGAACGGGTTGGCATGTATGTGGGAGAAGGCACATGTGGGCACCACATGGCACTGCCAATCTCCCACAGCCAGAGAGGCTTCAGCTACTGAAGCCTCCAGGTACAAACACAAGCGCACACATGTAAACTCACCTTCGCCATGCTCCCTGGATAATGCGTGCAGCCTCGTTCCGCCTCCTGCGCTGCTCTTTGTTGTGTTCCATGTGCGTTCGTGTTGAGATGGGTGCATGTGTGGCAGACTGAGTCTTTCTCGAAGGGCTTTTGTGGTCTAAAGATGAACTGCTTCTTAATGACGGACTGTGAGTTTGTTCTTTGGTGGCGGCCTTTTCTGAAGTCTGCTCCTTGAGGTTCCTCTGCTTTTGATGAGCGGTGTGAGCATCGGTTTTGCTTTGGGCAGTCTGCACAGTCATGTGAGCGTCTCTCTTTTTTAGAGGGACGCATTCTCTGGTAATAGTGACAGTTTGGTCCGTCACTGCGATGCTTGTGAAAGGAATGCATGTGCTTGACGGAGGTCGTTCCCTGATTTTGGGCATAGAAGGGGGTCTGGGTTTGAAGCTGGGTGGCTGGCTGCAGCTGGCAGGAGAGAGAAGTTCCATCAGCCTGGTGGTCTGGAGAGCACCAGGCACAGGGTCACAGCTCACATGACAGTCTCGGCTCGAAGCACCAGGAACCACATGTGGTTCAGCTGCTTTACTTCTTCTGGAAGATCTGTTCTTGTGGGCTGGTGGGGTGGTGAGAGAAAATTTAAACACGAGTTGTACAAGTATCCTGGAGTTTTGAGCATTCATATATGTCATTTTGTATAATCAATATCACACCTTATGCAAATGATCTAGATACTCTGAATTACTGTAGTGATGAACAATAAACACCATAACGGTCAACCTACGATATTCAAGTTCCATCGAAAAAACTTTAAGAATTTTTTTCAGAAAAGGAATTTCTGCACATTTGTACCTTTGAGTCTCTCCTCTTTGCTTTTAGCGCGTTCAGCTTTGGATGATTTCTTTGTTTCCACCACTGAGTCATTCATGGATAAGTCCTCTATAATGTTCACTAAGGAGAGCTTTTCTTGCTCTGTTCTCACCAAAGGGACCCTCCGTTTTTCTGCAGTGGCCACAGAAACTTTCCGCACAGCTTCTCTTCTCCGCTGTTCTTCCTCTCGCTTCCTGAACAACAAGAAAAGCGGTCTGATTTAATGGTGGTAGCTTAGAGTTTTGTCTGAAATTCGCCACATGAACAGCCAAGTGGAAAATGAATGTTTAGAGTTTCTTTTAAATGTTTGGACATTCGTTTTAAAAGGGATTTTATTTTATCTCTGTGTGGGATATGGTGACACTGACATATTTGGGTTAATGCACATCATTATATATAATGTCCACTCATCATCTAATTTAAAAATCTAAGCTGTTTAAACATTGTGTTTACATCAAATTCTCATATATTTTAGCTGCATTATTTTACCATCAAGTACATACGTATAGATAAAAATTGACCACAGGCAAAATTGCAACTCTGGTTCACGTCAAGACAATACCAGGCACCCCTTCTGTTCAAAGATAGTTTTTAAGTTGTGCAACAATAAAACCTTTGGTCACAGTTTGGTCATTAATCAGGAAAAAAACTGATAAAAGGCAAGATATTTTGATTATTTTATAAGAAAAACATCTCATCAAAGACTTATATCTCAATAATACTGCCTGCCTTAAATCCGAGGTTATGCCTATGACTTCCACATGCCACCATTACATGGTGGAAAAACTTACATTTAAGTGGGTACCTCAAGGCATGAAGTATCTTGGAATTAAACTCAGTCAAGACCTAGGAGAGATGCCCTTGTTAAACTTTAACCCGGTGTTGCAAAAAATGAAAACAAATTTGGAGAAGTGGCAAAAGATCAAACTTACTCTGTGGGGAAAAGTCAATATTATTAAAATGATAGTAGCTCCTCAATTTAACTATTTAGTAATGATGCTGCCAATCATGATACCGCCTGCCATTTTTAAGAAGTATGATGATATAGTTAAACAGTTTTTATGGTAAGTAAACTCTGCGCCCCCAAGGAGAAAGGGGGATTAGGTTTACCAGATCCAAGGTTATATGGGATATCTTTTGAAATGGCTAAATTAGCCAAATATTGGAAAACGACAGACAACAAGCTAGATTGGATGGAGATTGAGAATGAGTTATGTTTACCATTTAGTCCAAAGGAGCAACTGTCTCAACAAAGTAAAACAACAAACCCAATTCTTGTGCACTCTAAGGAAGTGTGGGCCAAGGTACATAAAATGTATAAGTTGTCGCAATATGTACAGATATATGCTTCATTGTGGTTTAATCCTGCCATACATATTGGTAAAACGTCAGTGTATTGGAGGCAGTGGCGTTCAAGTTGTGTATGTACTATAGGAGACCTGTACAAAAATGGACAATTCATGTCTTATTAGGAATTATCGCGTCAATTTAAACTCGACGGCAAACAACATTTTTGGAAATACTTGCAAATAAGGGACTGTGTAAAATCCCGAATAGGTAATTGTTCAGAAAGTTATATTTTGGAATATCTGAATGCGCCACAGGAACGTTGCACGGCCTCACAATTTTATAGACTAACAAATTATTCAGTAAGTGGTTAGTCCTCTAATGTGAAATTGTTATGGCAGAGAGACCTGAGAATAAGCTTTACACAGGAGAAATGGTTGGGGGTACTAGCAGACTGTGGAAAGTATGTAAGGGAAGCAAGAGGGAAGTTCACACAATATAAGATCATGCATAGATATTATCATACCCCTGTGAGATTACATAGAATGAAATTGATGAACGATAATATGTGTTGGAAGTGTAAAACAGAGGTAGGAACTTTTCTTCACTGTGTATGGGAATGTGCATTAGTGAGTCAATTTTGGGTCAAAGTTGTGGACTTCCTGAGTAATTGGATTCCCCTGACTCCTGCCGTATGTTTACTAGGGGACAGATCACAAATACCGAATATATCCAAAATAACTTTTTCTGTTATTATGGTGGGCTTGGTCACAGCCTCTAGAGTTATTTTAAGACACTGGAAAACTACTGTATCTCCTAATCTGAAAGACTGGACTAATGCAATGGTGGAGACAGCATCTTATGAGTCTATGCTTCACAAACTGTCGGCTAACAAGGAGGATGGGATGACCTCTTGGGATCTTTTTTGGACCTACACAAGGGCTAATGAAAGCTCAACCTAAGAAAGCAGAGAGTAAATACAGCATAGTGTCTTCGTCCTTCTGTAGACTGGATTTCCCCCTTAGATTTCTTTCCCCCTTATATTTCTTACTTTATTTTTCAAGTTTTATTTTTCCTCTGTGACATGTCATATGTTCATGCCAAGATTCTGAAATGTATGACCAACCCTGTACTTATATACGCTTATATACTCTGCTATTAAGAATTCAATAAATATTTAAATGAGAAAAAAAAATAATAATAATACTGCCTGCTTGAAATAATAAAGTTAAAGTTAATGTGCCTTTTAAAAACAAACTTGCCTCTCAGAAGCATTCAGAATAAAGGTGAGACTGGTGAGCAAATGACAAAAGGAGAACAAACCAGAAGAGAGAGACAGCGGGAAGACGTATGTGTGTGCATAGACGACAGATAGAAAGATAGATATGGAGAGAGTGTGACTGTTCCTGTCTGGGTGAGAAGAAGACAGAGACAGATAATGAAGACAGAAACAGGAGGATTGACACGATGCATGTTATTTTTAAACGCAAAAGGTATCATGTGAGGCATGGTTTTGAGAGTCAGACAACGTATGAGCGTAAGTATGAGCATCATGAAGCAATAGAAACAACGACAAAGGCTGTAGTATGAGTGGCTCTATATGTCTATGCACACACATTTGAAAGTGTGTATATGCGTGTGATCAGCTCTCACTTGGCTGCATCCTTGCGCAACTGCTCATGTCTCATGAGGAGCTGCTTTCTCTCCTTGAAGGCCTTGCGGACGGTGTAGCCCTTGTAGACAGCCTGGATGGAGGCAGCAGCGATGTCCTGGATGGCTGCTATGGACAGAGCCCCGTGCTCCAGCATGAACTGAGTCACCTCACTGTGCCCCCCCAGCAGAGCGTAGTCCAGAGGGGTGTACCTGCACGACACAAACACCAGTGTCATTCATATATTTCCCCACTTCTACTCCCCCCCCTCTCCTCATCTCCAGTTCCTCCCTCTTGACAGGCTCTGTTCTCACCTCTCTTCAGTGTGCTCCATGTGATTAGGAAAGGCATTGTAGCCCAGCAGCAGTTTCACAGCGTCCAGGTAACCATTGTTACATGACCAGTGGAGAGCGGTCCGCCCCTGGGAAACCATAAAAAGAGCACCCATTACAATTTTAGTTGTGTCCAAAAGCTCAACATAGCTCACGCGTATGAGTAGATTTTTACCTCCTTGTCCTGTAAGTTTGGATCAGCATTGTTCTCCATGAGAACTGCCATGCAGGTGATGTAGCCGCCATAAGCAGCACACTGCAGAGGAGTCCGTCCTGCCTGGTCCTGCCCAGGAGAAGTCAAACATTAACAGTCAGTTGCAGGGCAATTAAAAGAGTAGCTTAGGATTCATTCAGGAGGTTGATCCGGATTTTATACTCCCTGCTCATGAAGCAGTGCAGTAGAGTGTGGTTAATTTCCACATGTATCCTTTGATTCATTCTGGACATGCCACTTCAGCTGTCCAACTGATTTTGATTGCAATTAATGGGAGATAAATCTACAATCCTCGTAGTGGTAAATGTGAGTAATGAGTATTGAACAGGGATTTATAAATCCTGAAGGTTTGTGTATATTGCGGGTGTGTGCATTCATACCTGTACATTGGGACTAATCCCATTCTCCATCAGTATCTGGCAGACCTCAGCATTCCCTCCCAGAGCTGCCCAATGCAGAGCGGTGTGACCATCTACGTCTACCAGGTCCACACGTGCAGAACCTTTATTCATTACATTTACATTTCAGTTGAGGTGACGTACTTAGAGACGTATTGTGTGCAACTCTTGAATAATCATGGACTTTAATATTGCCATGACTCTAGAATAGTAAGGTAAAGATAAATACTCAGAACACAGTGGAACAGAAAATGAGATAATTGGGATGCTTGCACATACAGTATGTACCAATTACACCAACCTTTGATGAGTGTGAGTATGACATCTCTGTGTCCCATCTCGCAAGCCCGAAACAGCGGCGCGTGTTTCATCACATCCAGAGAGTCGACCATCGCTCCCCTCTCCAACAGCAACTTCACTGTGCTCACATGGCCTGACAGTGAGGCCGCATGAAGTGCTGTGTGACAAAACACACGGAACATTTTTTTCCCCCTGAGATAAGTGGTCCTGAATCTAACTGGACAGTGAACACCCTCAGGACAACTGCTCCTCCCTCGTCTGCCTTTTTCTTCATTCATCCCCTTGACTGCAGCTCCTCTCTAGGCTGTGGCTAAAGCCTGGTCAATGGCCAGTTAAACAGACTAAGAAATTGAATGAGGAGCAATGAACTTGAGCCTCTTGTCTTGGTGGCTAGCCCTCCTGCCCCCTCTCTCTCCAGTCCCCAGACAGCACAGACTAGAGTCAAGTGCATGAAAGTGATCTGGGCACCAGTCAGCTCCACTGCCCTTCACACCGTCTCATTAGGATGACTCAACCGTTGCATGTTATATGCATGCATAAACAATGACCGCCTGGCTGAGCAGAGGGGCTATCGCCATGGAGATTATACGTCCATACAGCCTCGGGGGTCAGAGCCTGGCAGTAAGCGTTTGTGTGTGTGTCAAAGGACAGAGCAGGCAGTGGTGGGAGTCTATTCAGCGGGCTCACACTAATTTTGCTGACAATATCAATTCCCTCTCTCCCTCAGTTTCGCAGTCTCTCTAGCACCTTGGGGGAAATTCCCTGTGACATCATCACCCCTAGCCTAAAACAAGCAGCAGGCTTAGTTAATAAAAGCGTGTGTGTGTTTTTGTGTACAGTATCATGACCGGAGTGTTTATGTCGCCATGCCCGGGAAAAGAGCGAGAGGTGGGGGAAGAATGGGAGTGTGGGTCAAAGCAGTTAAGGAGACTGAGTTGCTCCTCTTGTTTCTCAGGTGCTCACCGGTGCCTCCGTACTTGTCGGCCATGTTGATGTCAATGTGAGGGGTGAGGGCCAGCATGGTGCAGATGACATCATCACTGCCCTTCCCAGCGGCCCACATGAAGGCTGTCCTCCCCTCCAGATCGGGTTCATCCTTCACAGACGGGTGGGACAGAAACACACCTACTGTCTCCTACAGCCACACACAGAAAGACAACCGTTTTTTGTGCAGTTTAGTTCAATGGGACTATAGAAGGATACT
This sequence comes from Sander vitreus, assembly GCF_031162955.1. Taxonomy (NCBI): domain Eukaryota; kingdom Metazoa; phylum Chordata; class Actinopteri; order Perciformes; family Percidae; genus Sander; species Sander vitreus. Next base: position 15,181,134 of record NC_135860.1, read on the forward strand.
GAACATACAGAATGAGACAGCTTTATTTCAATATCAGCAATATTGTGTTTTAGATAAAAGGTGCATGATGCTGACTCAGTGGGTTCCCCAGCTTTGTATATAAGTGTATGTGACTCACAGCATTGTTGCTCTGAGCACCATAATGCAGGGGTGTTGCTCCTTGGCTGTCTGAGGGAATAGTGCCTGAGGTGTTTCTCTCCAATAGCAGGTGGACGATTCTGGCATGGCCTGAAAAACACGTGTACATTAGTGGGATGTGTGTTGACAGTTAGGAGCTGGAGCCACTGCTCAACTATATTCTTCTACAGTTTACTTTACAAAACTATTAACAGAAAAGCAAAAAAACCCCACATCAAGTCAATATAAATCAACGGTCACTATTTACACAAGTATTTACCACTGTATTTGTCTTTGTATGGTGCTACACAAACAGGTTGTAGGAACCATAAACCCAAAGAAACAAGGGTCCAAAGCCATGCTAGCAGCTCTGTGAGGCTGCACTTTGGCACAGCAGAGCTTTGAGCTAAATGCTAATGTCAGCATGCTGATATACTCACTGAAAATGCTAATATGTTGGCTTTGATTCAGTTGAACAGTATAAAAATGTTTTGTGGAAAGTGGTCATAATTTCTACATATCCTGAAATCTCTCATGTCATGTCATGTCATGTGTAGCTGGCATTCAGGCTGCAGTGGGTCACATACATCCTGTTCTCTCACCAAGCAGAGCTGCCCAGTGCAGCGGTGTTCTGAAGAGGTTATCATAAGCTGTCACATTACAGCCCTCGTAAGACGTCAGCACCTCTACCACTGCTTCGTTACCGTCGGCAACGGCAAAGTGTAGGGGCGTCCGCCCCTCATAGTCCTGCCAGTTCAACAGGGACTCAGTGGGAGCTGCTTCCTTCACACACACACACACACACACACACACACACACACACACACACACACACACACACACACACACACACACACACACACACACACACACACACACACACACACACACACAGAGACGGCTGAGGATAGATGATGATGATGACAGATTATCTTGAGAGCATGTGTATGTGCACAATAGTTTGTACCAGTATACAGCGAACAGTTTGTGTGGCGCTGGGTTCCTGACTGTGCGCTGCCCAGTGCAGAGGGATCTTGCCCTCGCTGTCTGGGATGCCAATGTTGGAATCGTGCTTGATCAGAAGGCGGACATGTTCTGGTCGATTATAAAATGCCGACCAGTGGAGAGCGGTTTGCTGCACAGAGAAAGAGTGAGAGTGAGAGAGAGAGAGAGAGAGAGAGAGAGAGAGAGAGAGAGAGAGAGAGATGAAAAGGAAGAGCCAAAGATAATGAATGGATTTCAAAACAGAGGGGGCTGTTGTAACACCAGGTTTGAGGTTTTCATTTACGTTAAAAAGAAATTATTCAACTTTGACAGAAAATATGAGGGCAACATGTTACACAAAGCTCTTATTGAAGATCTAGCATTGAACTGAGATTGTACTTTAGATACTGCCGTCATGACGGTTAGTAAGCTATTCTGAGATTTACTAAAACCACTGTCATCTGACACGATGATGCATATTGGATTATTACAAAACTAACTACTGATGTCAGATACACATCATCTCCAACAGACAAAGGACACTGTGTTTGTGGTCTTATCATCAGAACACAGGACAAAGACACAGATTGTTAAATTGTTCACTGCTGTGTGAGCAAGACTCTCAGTGTTTATGTGTGTAATGACCTCAAATTCCTGCTGCTTCTAACAAACTATCGTCAGTTTGTCAGTTATCTCTTCGCAGGTTATTGGTCAGACGCCCAGACTGGCTGCTTCCTGACTGAGGACAAAGTATGGACAGTTGTGAAGACAAACCATCTTCCAACAACGTATTTGTGTGTATCTGTACTGTAGTACCTTGTTCTTGTCTTGTGTGTCAACCTCTCCAGGTCCGATGTGTTTAAGCAGCAGGGCGAGGGCTTTTGGAGAGGGGTGTCGGGTGGCCAGGTGGAGTGGGGTCATCTCCTCTAAATCTTTCTGCAGCCAGTTAGCACGCCTGGACAGCAGCAGCTTCAGGAAACGCACATTCCCCTGCAACACACAAGCAAAATTTGCTCAGAAATAACCAATGCTCCTCAATATTAGTCATGAACGAGCAGCAATGACACACACACTCCCACACACAGACACTGCCCAGGCTTTGAGCTGTGTCTGGTTCAATCCGTAGGCCATCCATCTTCCCTCCTCCTGCCTCTCTGTTCAGCGTCTGTGATGAGCTGTTAAACAGTAAACAGTGGCTCTCTGCCTGTCGTCCCCTCCACATCATTATCATCCTCAATTTTGGTCTCTCACCACTGGGTCGTCGGGTGATGTATTGTGCAACAGCTGTCGCTGGACGACAGAGTATGTGTGTCCATGTGGGCATGACCATGTACACATGTGAGTGTGTTTTGTATATTTGCCATCCTGTGACCACAGTCTGACAGATCTATCTTGTGTGTGAGCATGCATCTAGACTGTGTGTGTGTGTGTGTGTGTGTGTGTGTGTGTGTGTGTTCCCGTCCTCCCTATTCTCAGTCCAATTAGATCGGTAATCCCTGGCCTCTCTCCCCGTCTCAGCCGTTTATTGATCAGATGTCAAAGAGACAGGGCTTCCTATCACTAGCATCCCCCAACACACACACACACACACACACACACACACACACACACACACACACACACACACACACACACACACACACACACACACACACACACACACACACACACACACACACACACACACAGCTATTAGACAGACCCTAATTACCTCCCCTCTTTCTTCAATGATATGATGATCCTGTATCAGTACGCTCATAAAAGAAGGCCCCAATAAATAAATGAGTTGTAAAGAGATATTATTAGTCCCACATCCCACTGTTCCCCTGCTACATCCCGCGAGAGACAACAGACCACTCTGTCTCATATTATTGTCTCCGCTGACTGCCTCAGTCTAGACTGCAGTGAAGATAACATTAATCTCTTCTCGTTTCATACGTTTTGGTGGTCAAAATGCTGTGAAACAGGACTTTCTCAATGTAGAATAATTCTCAAATTTATAAGACGTAAGTGTAAGTGAAACTCATAGCTACACTGTTTGTGTGACAGGACTATAAATCCTAAAGTTATAATTACAGCCACTAGGGGGCACTGGCTTCCCACTCGAGCTTATGGACTGTCACAATTACTCTATTTGCCATTAAATATTCATTAAATCAATTAAATCTTAGTCTTCACATTCATTCCATCTTTATAAATCCATCCACTTATCAATTCTTGTGAATTAACTTTGTCAACTTTATGCCATAGCCATGCGTGTGCTCCAGTGTATGTCTGTGTGTGTGTATTTGTGGATGTCCAAACCTTCTGTGCGGCAAGGTGCAGAGCAGTGCGCTGGCTGTGGTCGGTCTTGTTGACCGAGGCTCCGGCCTTCAACAGAATCTCTGCACAATCCAGGCGGTCAGCCAGCACACAGTACATCAAAGGGGTCCGGCCAAACTGGTCCTCACGGTCCCGCAGCGAGGGCTCTGCTACATACACATATACACAATGCAAAGTTGAAGGTTAAAGTCAGAGGGTAAGCCCTACTAGAGCCCAAGATTTGGGTCAATGTGCGTTGAATTTACAAAGTATAATTATGTGGCTTGTGATAGAATATGTTATAAACTATTTTTAAAAGGCAACTCCTTGTACTTAAAATGCAGTCTTTTACTGCTTGTGTTTAATAGGAATTCCACTTCCACGTTTCTCTATTTATCTGGAGAGCCTGGAAGCCTTAAGGAAATACTGTAACACTGATAACCTAGAGGACCAGGTCACCTCCTTGCGAAGAGTAAAATAATATTCAATGATCAATTGATGCTCATCCTATACATATATACATATATATTTTTTAAAGATTATTGTTTTGGCATTTATAGGCCTTTATTTGATAGGATAGCTTAAACATGAAAGGGGGGAGAGAGGGGGATTGACATGCAGCAAAGGGTCGCAGGTTGGAATTGAACCTGTGGCCGCTGCAGTGAGGACTGAGCCTCTGTACATGGGGCACACACTCTACTAGGCAAGCTACCCAGGTGCTCCCTCTTCATGTATTTTTTGCTGGACATTTCTATTCTATGCCTGAGCAAGACTCTTTTTCTGCATTATCAAGATTAAATATCAACATGGCTCAATGTCCACATAATGTCAGCACCTTCGCAGAAGGGTGGACCATCCTTTTAGCAGGACCACGGTTCCAGCTTCCATGCTGATGAGCACCTGCTCTGCTGTAATCTATCTATGAAAAACCCTAAACTCCTGCCAGCAGCTGCAGCTGTCCCTGCACTCTGACCTTTCTACAGATGTGGCAAATGCAAAGAAATGTTTCTTATAGAAATGAATAAAGCAACATATTACTACTCATTAATGTGAGTTGAACCCTGTGGGATTGGGGTGTCTTGATGGCTCTGTGTGCCCTATGCGATGCAGTTTATGTAGTGAATAAACCTGTAATATGTTTAGAAGCTGATTGCCTACCTGTGATGAGTTTAAGGAGGGTGCTTTTATCTCCATTGACAGCTGCAGCATGAACCTGCGAGCCCAAAGATGCAGGTCCTGGGCTGGACGTCGCTGAGGACTGCAACACAAACATATAGAAGGTAACCAAGAAGGAATAATTCAACCTGCATGAACAAACACTCAGCTGTTTAATACAGTGACATTAAGCGGAATCTAGACTGCTTCCTTAACATTCATTTAGCCCTAAACACACCCCACAACTGGACATAATCACACTTAAGTCGTTCATGCATAATTCCATAATAAGCCATGTTTAAATGGCTACTGCTAATGGAAATTTGACGAAAACACTCCCAGTCCCCACAAAAAAACAAACATTGAAAGAAATATTACTTAACTCTCACATCCACCATTTAAAATGTTGCCCAATAGTTATATTTCAGGCAGAAAACAAACACTTAAAGGCCTGTTTACAGATACTTTCCGATGTTTGCTTACAGTAGGGAGTGTGTGCGCACGCTTGTATGTGTGCGCTTGTGAGTGTATATGTGTGTCTGCTCCTGCTGAGGGGGCTAAATCTCTTCCTGGCCCCACTTAACCAGAGCCCAGTGAAAGCTGGGTAATCTGCAGACAGGAAGCAGCTGGGCAGGGGGAGACCCTGTGTGAGCATGTAAGAGGGGGGGGTCTCTCTTCATGTCTTATTCATGTCTCATTAATACTGCAGCATGCCTTGCTGTGTGTGTTTTTTTGTGTGTGTGTGCATGCATGCATGTGTGTGTGGGTTTAGAGATGTGGGACAAGCCCTGCGGGGCACAACACAGAAATCAATTATTGCCCCTAAACACACAAACGCTGGAGGCATAAACTCATGCCACAATCTGAGATTTCTCCAAGACATTTTCATTGGGCACACAAACAGATCTGATTCGCTACTATCAGTTTTATAAAATAGGAATTGATAGGAAATACTGATAAAGTATAGGCAGGCTGATTACTTCGGTCACAGTTTTGAAAACTGTTTAAACTCTTGGTAAGAAAATGTAAGGATCTGAAGGGAGGAGGGAATACTCCAGTGTCCTCCTCCCTTCTATCTTATTCTCTCCCCCCCCCCCAATCACCTCATAAAGTGTTCTCCTGTAGACACTGCGTGCAGCATGGCAATTACCCATCATGCTCGCTGCTTTCTCACGCTCTGCCAAGTAGTGGCGGAGACTTAATACAGGTTAGTTAATACATTTACTGCAAAGTAGGTCTGTGTGCACGTAAAGAAGGATGGTAGCTGCACATAAAAGGTGTGTGTGAGCGTCGGTGTGTGTGTGTGTGTCTTTGAGCACATGTGCCACGTCATGGGAAGTTATTTTCCGTGAGAGAGTTTTTACAGGGGCTTTACTAAAATCAACCACAACCATCTCTAAACATCTCTAATTTACAATGATTACTCAGTCAGTAATGCGCGTGCATGCGCACATACACACGCACAGTCTGCAAACACTAATATCTAACACATGCAGAAATGGCAGAGGTGACATGGCCACACTTTTAGAGAGAGTAATATCATGATTCTGATGTTAACAATCTCTTACACAGAGGACTGATATTCACCGTACTTCTTTTCAATCTTGACAAGAGCTCATTCTTAACTTTTGCTTTACTTCTGTTGACTTATTTTGATATTTTTCTGCATTTTTTGAGTCAATATGAAAGCCCCCAGCTGCCACAAAAAAATACGAATTGATTTATGAATATTCTTAGATTCTGAAGAAAAAAAATCATAATTTGGCCAAGGGACACAAGTCGATACTTGAATCTATGCGAGGGACAGTCATATTGCCAAAAGCAGGCAATTAGAGTTTCATAAGGACCTGAGTGTTTTAGAAACTCCTACAGTGCATCCAAATTTGGCTAAAAAGGCTTTTACGATGCAGTGTCTGAAATCAAACAAAAGAGGGTGTAAAAACAACACCAGGTCCTGTTGAGAGGTTTCAAGTGGTCTCATTTAGCCATTCATACGTGTTCCTCAGGGAGCACTCCACTTGTTAATATGAAGACAATAACTCAGAGTCAACTATTGATCACGGGCTGAGGTGCAGACCAAGTGATTGTGCATCTGTATGAGTATTGATTCATGCTGATGCTGACATTATTTAGGCTTTATTCATATTCGGCCTCATATAATCGCAGTGAGTTTAACAAAGAATCCAAAAACTCCCACAAAACCTTTCAGCAACAACAGGAGTGCTGTAATACACACTGCTGCCTCCTTACACACACAAACACACATCGGACGCGTAGTAATAATAACTAACACTTCAATTGATGCCATTGAGACAGACAGGCAAAGAAACCAGAGAGTCAAAGTGTGTGTGTGTGTGTGTGTGTGTGTGTGTGTGTGTGTGTGTGTGTGTGTGTGTGTGTGTGTGTGTGTGTGTGTGTGTGTGTGTGTGTGTATGTTTGTGAACAGTGTGTTTGTCTATTTGTTTCTCTAGCTGTCTGTCACTGTGAAGGTGTCAGCTTTTGATAGAGGACACAGCTAAGGCATGCTGGGTAAGCAGTGGGGAACAAAGCCTGCGCCTGTGGCCTTTATTTCAATTCTAGACAACACACACACTTTTTATATAAGTATCTTTACAGTTATGACAGATTGTGTTTTTGGGTCTTAGCATGTGGCTATTAAGGGTACCTATACCACCTACATGTCTCTATGTGTGTGTGTGTGTGTGTGTGTGTGTGTGTGTGTGTGTCAGATAGGAGATACACTGTAAACAGAGATTTAGTTGGAATTAAACTTTTCAGTGCTCACTACTTATTCTTTCATGTTTTGTTAAAATCCAAATTAATTACTATATCACATAAGTTGTTTGTAATAATCAGCTTAAGTATGCAGTGCACAGATCTTATCAAGCAGAGATAACTAAGGGTCATTTGAACTGTTCTGCGCTGAAGCAGTGCAAAGGCTCATGGGGAAAAAATATATGTTCTGAATGGTTTCCGTCCTAGTTGAAGTGTGTTTTAATAATGTTCTGTTAATGTTGGGTGTGCATTTATGTTATCTGGGTTTTAGTTTTATATGGTTGATTTAGTGTACATGTTTATCTACATTTATTGTTGTACCATGACCGAGACCCGGGTGGGGACTGATGGCCTCTGGACAGCGAGAAAGTGTTAAGTGGCATACACACAGATGGGAAATGCTGACTCCTTTGTGAATCATTCCATGCAGCACAGTAGTACACTGGAACATGTAAATGTTTTATGTTGATTGTTTTCCTTTCTGTTATGTAGGAACATATGTAATGAATTCTTAAAATCACACTGTCATAAAGAAAAAAATATATATTTATATAAATAAATGATGTCTTTAGTAGTGATAACTGGCCTAATGTTTTATATTTGTAATGTTTCTTTGCATGTTTAACTTAACATACTTATTTTAGACAACATGACTCCAGAAAAAAATATTTATGTTTACTAATGATTTTTAGTAATGACTACTAATGTAAACTTGATTTGTCTACTGCATCAACTTACTGTTCTGTGTTAATACAACTTAACCTGTTAAGTTTCACCTTGTGTAAAAACTTAAACGGTTTAAGGCAACGGGTTTCAACGCAAATTTCTAGTGAAGTCAACTAATTCGGGATAACAGTGTAGAGGCTGCAGGGATTAGTCCTTGAGTTTTGACTGACAGGTAAAGAGGTGGGAGGAAGAATAATATCAACCCACAGGGATGCCCGATCTGTAAGGCCTTATTTCTAGGGAACTTCCTGGTTCCCCAAGGACCAATGAGCTAGCTTCTTCAGCTGGGGGCCGGGCCCTTGGGCACAGCAGGGCCAATCAGCAGGGGGCTAGAAGGCTGAGTGACACACAGATCTGCTAATTTACATCATTACAACAATGCATCCTGACAAATGAGCCCCCAGGGTGTGAGACAATCACCTGGGAGAGTAATGCAATTAGGTGGGACCACAGCTGTCAATCTTACAGCCATGGGGGTCAGGCAGTGAAGCCTGTGGCTAAAACACCCCTGCCTGCTGCCTGTCGTTCACACACACACCATCTATACATGCACACATATATACACGTATAGAGAGGAAACACACACAAATCATGGGTGCAGATTTGAGGTGTAAGATGTATGGTGTGTAAAGTAAGGAAAACAGTACAAGCTGGTTCTCTATCTTTCTCCTGAGGTTGGAGGGTAGGTGGGAGTCAGAAAGGGAGGTGATGTATGTGTGTGTGTGTGTGTGTGTGTGTGTGTGTGTGTGTGTGTGTGTGTGTGTGTGTCTGCTCGAGGGACACAGAGATTAACTTGTGTCCTCCAAGGATTTACACCTGAGTGCAAGTGTGTGCATATTCTCATGCTGTACGTCTGGGTGTGTTTACATTTGCCCATGTGTTTTTGGCCCACTGGGGCACTGTTTTGTTTATGCTATGAGTCAGAGCTCTGTGTGAGAACTATGACAACAAAAGGGGGAAGAGGGCGGAACCATAGGGGAGCTAAAACTGGTGCCAAATAGCCCTGCATTTGACTGGCATCTAAGTGAGCGCTGCTGGTAATGAGGCCTATCTTAGTCTCATTAAGTGTAGTGATATCATACCGGAGAACTACACTGAGTCGATAGGGTTCTGCCCAGCATGTCATTAATGTGTGTGTGTGTGTGTGTGTGTGTGTGTGTGTGTGTGTGTGTGTGTGTGTTGGTCGATGCTGCTGTGACTGGCAGACTGTCGCGCGGTGCTAGAGATTGATCAGAGGCACTAATAACATCTGTCTGAAAACACCTTTGCTCGGAGATGTGGACTTGAGACTTGGTGACTTGGACTCGAGTCACCGTTTTGATGACTTGCGACTTGACAAAAAATAAAATGACCTGAGACTCAACTTGGACTTGTAAATTAATGACTTGAGACTTGACTTGAGGCATGATGACTCGGATGACTTGGGTGTATTCATAAGTTTGAATGTTAGCTGTTATTATTATATAAAATAATATAATTAAATGATGTCACGTTTCTGTCTAACTATATGCTATGCAGCAGGAGCAGCGCAAACTGTGAATCCAGTTGGATGACTCAAAAAGCTCCCCGGTATGTGATAGCCAGTAATCCAATTCTTGACAATCAGTCAAGCCACCACAATGGCTGCGCCTATGCCACAAGTCAGTATTTCCCTATTTTAAGTGATGGGGAGGGAATATGAAATAAATAAGAAATACTTTGTTTTAGCTTTGATTTCATTCATTTCACTGAATATCAATCATTATAATTCAGGAGTCGGCAAGGCGGACAGAAAAAGACAGAGGAAGAAAAAGAGTGAGAAGAGGAGGGGAAAGATGAAGAAGGGGGAGGGGAGACAGAGACCAGCTTGGGGACTTTATCCTCTTCGGCCCTCCATATCCTTTTTTCAACACCTCTAAGTCTAATTGGACTAAAACTGTGATCTAATTAAATGTCCAATTAAAGTTCAGAGAGCAATGTGCCCACCGGCGAATCAGAGTACAGGGACATAATCAGCTGGAAAAACAAACAAAAAAATCAATGGAAGCAATGGAGAAAACAGAAAAGGGAGGAGAGGGCAAAATAGGGAGAGGATGGACAGATGAAATCAGAGTGCAATGAGGGCGGTATGGGTGTGTGCTGCATGTAGTGCGATAGGACCGTCTTTACACAAGATTAGCTCACAAAATATACGTACATATAGGGTTACGGACCAAAATAACTACTCATAGGCTGAGTACAAGACACAACTCAGACTGTTAATAAAGTAAAAGTTTCAAATTTACAAATTGTCTTCTGATATTTAACAACAGGCCGGATTTGACTGGAGCACTAAAAGAAGACATTATTATGCTGTACCTCAATTTGACAATCTACAAAGAACAAAAAAGACAATTTCTAATCAATAATGTCATTATTAGACAAGCCCCGGTTTTTGGTTAAGGCTTCTCAAATGTAAAGATTAGCTTGTTGTCTTTTTTCATGTGCTCCATTTTAGTGCATAGTCAAGTATATTATCAGGACTTTAGTTGATGTTACATGCCATCACCTTTCCAGAAACATCACTAATGGTCAAATACCTCTATTTATGTCTACCCAGTTGTGAACTGTTATCCACATAGGAAAGATCACATCCATAAATCACATCCATTATCAAACTGCAACTTTTAGTTGGAATAATTTAAACTTGGCTGCTTTTTACTTTGACTTAAGTAGATTCTTTACACTAATACATCTGCAAGTAAAATATCAGTAAACTTATAGTAGTAACACATAGAATAGGGCTGGGTTTTTCATTTTACTTTTAGTTGTGCTGTACAAGTTTGTTGTCTAAATTAAGAGTAAAAGTGATGAATGATGATGAAACTGAAATACTTGAGAATTGCACAAGAAGTATTTGTTCCAGTTTGAATTCACATAACCATATAGTGTAATGCAACAAAGACAGTATAGACAATTCAACAAGTGATTTTTCACACCTCAGCAGATTTTATGATATATATATATCAATACTGGAAGAAGCATTTCTGTATATTGTGATATTGCTATTTTGTACTTATTTCCCAGCATTAACAATTTAAGAAAGACATTATGCTCCTCTTTCTTCTCCACGACTGATATTCAGACAGGAAGAGAGAAATCTTTCTCTGACTCCATCTGTGAGTTGCTCACACACTGTGAACCCCCTATGGACAGCTTTAGCCCATAAAATATTAATGCTGGGATTCAATTCAACATTCCACCTTAATCTCCTTAACAATTAGGCTGTTTCATCACACACAATTAGGTTTGTTCCACATAGTCTCAATGGACTTGACTCTAGAGAGAGAATTATGAACCGGTAGTACAGCAACCAACAGATACACCCGATTACTACAGAAAATAAAACTCTTCTGGGATTTATAAACCTAAATTAAATATGGGTAGCTGATCTATGTGTGTTGGATTCTTACCATAGCTGAATCAAGGGGGACACTTCAGCAGATGTTTCTCAGTTCAGTGCATTCTTCGTGGGTGTGGATGCCTGTCCAGGTCCCCTACCAGCCCTGATCTTGGCTCCTGCAGGGGCAGAGAAAGAGGATCACTCACATACTGAGACAAGCCCACCTGTTCACACAAATAACTGCCAGCATTACACTGCTACTGTACTGATTACAGGAAGAGGGAGGATGCCTCAGGATGACATATTATTTGTGTTAACCAGTCTTCTCATCTAATCTGATTAGGTGCAATAATAATTATAATAAAGTAATAGTCTCTGTTATTGAGTTGTGGAGTCTGTGTTTGATTAAGCAGCGCGCGCGCGCGCACACACACACACACACACACACACACACACACACACACACACACAGTTTTGCTGGATTTAGGTAACATATTTGTAGGTATTTTGCGTCAGATTATCTAAGGGTTTTCTAACTAAGTTTTGTGCTACAAAGTAAGTTCAAAACGCATTGCTAGATGTTGAAAAAATGTCGAACAGAGTATTACAAAAAGTGAAGCATAATGATGCAACTCCCCTCTGCTCAAGAGAAATCAGTTAACGTTATTCATAAACGTACTACAGAAGTAGCAAACACATGTGTGACAGTAGATACATTAAGTATAACGTTAATGCTATTGTATATTAATAACGTGACCTTTCCACTCCTCCTTCGTCGGTGTTATATTTACCGTTTGATTTCCTCTCAGATGAAAATGTTAGGAAAGTTTTCTTCCAAGCAGTCCCGTTGAATCGCCACTGTACGGATGACAAAACACTACAACTCCCGTTACTATTGTAAAGCAATAAACCTCCATGATGGGAGTTTTCTCCATCATTCAGGTCAGCCTCTTGGCGGTTTCAAAAACGGCATTACCCACAAAGCCAAGCGAATACCGGGAAGTGTCACTCATGTTTCCGTGGTCACCGTGAGATTGGTTCGCCGTCGGTTTCCTGCAGCAGTAAGAAGACCAGCGTCGAGACAAACTGGGAAGACTCAACACCACCACCTCCAATAACTATACTGTACAATGAAACTAATAGCAATATCTCCCTCTCTCGATATTCGCTTCGTCACGGTTGTACTGCTGGTAAGCGTTTGTATTTCAGCCCTGGAATGTGCACTGCTTTGTACCTACAAGAGCAAGCTAACGTTAAGGTAGCTAAGTAACGTTAGTTAGCCGCCGGGGTAGTTAGCTGCTAGCTAACCGATGCTGGCATGAGACGTGGCTTTAAAAGTTGAATAGCGAGCCTGCTCACTCGCTGCTGGAAGTGCAGTTATTTATCAGGCTAATTAAGAAGGCCTTTTGACTGGACTTCACCAAGCGACTCCCATAACTAGCGTTAATCAAGTTATCCAACTGCAATGTCAACTTAGCACGTTAGCTGTAGTGTTTGTAATAAGCCTTAATCCTTCTTATATAATCGAGATGTTACTCGCATAAGAGACCGTAACGTATATTCCAAACTTTAAAAAAGTAGCTTTAGTTTCACTCCTGATAACTTTGTTGAGGACGAATGAAGCATCGAGCTAGCATTAGCTGTTACCACATAGTGACAGCAGGGAAATACTTGCTAATTGCTAGCATTGTTAGTTTAAGCATTTTGTTGGTCTGCTGTGATTGATTAAGCTTAATATTTGATATTGTATGGATGCGCACATTTATTGCCAGACTCTTGGTGTATCTGTATATGTCTCTGAATGATGCTCACCGGTTGGTGAATTCCTCTGTTGTGGCTCATTCTTATTGGCTGACAACCCGGAAGTAGAGATAACGCTGCTGTTGTGAGGATAGACATCTGGGTTGTGAGAGTTTTGGGCCTGAAATGAAAACTTAAAACTGCTCTCCGAGTTACAAAGCGTTGCCTTCATTGGTCTAACCACAGTCATCTTTTATAGTAAAAAGGCACAGTGACTGTTTTGACAATGTTGAGAATGTTAAACTTTCAAAGGGAATCAGAAAATTTGCTCTATGGAGCTTTTTTGACATTTCATAGACTACTGGTTTATTAATAATTGAATCACAGACATAACAGACATTTTTTATTAACAGATTAATTTATAATACAAATAATAGTTTGTTTTAACCCTAATTGTAAATTAGGAAGACACTAACGGAAGGACAGTGACAATTAAACTCAGACTATTGGTGTGTGTGTGTGTGTGTGTGTGTGTGTGTGTGTGTGTGTATGAGCAAAAGTTCAGTTACATAATTAGGTTACCCAGTAAAGCATGCAAGCTCTGGCTATTTCAGTTTTTAAAAATATGTGGCCTTCTTAGAACCCATATTGATATTTGCAGCCTCAAGGACGATGACCGTCATATATCCTGTTTGAAGAGGATCTTGGGTTAGCACAGATCACAGCAGATAAAGAGATTGTGCAGGCATACTTTTAAAGCGTTGTCTGTTATAGAAGTGTTGACTACAGTGGCTGGCGTTAGATGATGCAGAAATATATGGGATTGCACTTAGAGCCTCAGTTAATAAAATCATTTAGTAAAAGAGTATAAGTTTTGATAAGGCAGTCTTCTTTGGGCGTCATGGCGTCTGCATTGTTAAACATAGGCCCTTTTTAATGAAATATTTCATTCAGGCTGCCTGCTTTTTTTTATTTGTGTGTCTGTGTTTACAGTTGGCAGTCAGCACCTCTCCAACATTGGTGTTCTTTTCCCCATTTCACCCTCCAGTGAATGTCATTTTAGCCCTTACATTTTTTCTGTGCCGGTCTCTTTCATACATTGTGTTAATACAGCATTGCAATCAGAGCTGGAATTCAGAAATCCCCAGTTGGTACATCATAACAGTGATCCAGAGAGGGAGATACATGGAAAAAAGGATGGCTGCAAGATTAGTTTCCTAAAACAAAATACTAGAATAAGACTGACTAACTCCTGTTCTCTAACAGATAAGTTGTCAGAGAAAATGTGTGAACAAAACGGGACGTAAACATTTTGCAGTATCATTGTGTGAAATATAATGGCCACATTGTTTGAGTAAAGAGTGACTGAAAGAATAAGAATGCAAATACAGTACATGTAGCCATAATTAAGCTTTCGGGTGGCCCACTCTATGATTTGGTGACAATTTGAATGATCTAGCTGGAGCTCATAATGAGCACTGCTGATTCATTTAAAGATGACAGTCACACTAAGAAATAGGGGTGGGAAAAATAATTGATTCTTAGATGCATTGCGATTCTCTCTAGAACGATTTGATTATATATATATATTTTTTTATTTAAATGTGTTGATTTTTATTTAAAAGTCCTGTCTCCAGACAAGTACAAATCAGAAAACAGAGTGACTGAAAGAGGATGGCATAATGGACAACAACTTAGAGTTTAGGCAAGAGTGCAGAAAAAAAACCACACAAAAATGGCTAAAAGGGAAAACTTTTTTTTTTTTTGTAGAAATACACATGATCTAATAAGACATACATAAAATAATTAGGCAAAACACATAGGCTGTTCATCTACTTTATCACATTACATCTGACCACCTCATGTTTCATGTTCTAAGAAGCCAATGATCCAGATTACTGGGAGAGAACGTGACTTTCACAAGCATGTTTAAGGCTTAAGCATGGAATGACTACAAAACAAAAACCTCAGTAGACAAAACATTTCATTAAAACTTGTGTGTGACAAATACTGTATATGTCAAAATCTAAGCTTTGTCTAGCTGCTTTGTCTAGGAAGTGATTAGCAAACTGAGTAGCAAACTCAGATTTATATGTATATTTTTAAAAATCACGTATGGAAATGTACATAAAAAAAATTGTTGCATCGATAATCGGTTTAGAATCGAATCGTTGAACCTCTGAATCGAAATCAAATCGTGAGGTGCCAATCGATTCCCACCCCTACTAAGAAATAGATGCTGCTTCACTGTTCCATGTTTTGTTACACTTTTTGAGTTAAAAATACTGTGTTTGGCTACTTTATTAAAGGAAAGAGGTGAGTAAATCCTTTAACAGGTTCTAGACAAACAGGAAGTATTAGGGGGAAAAAAATAACATTACATTTCTATCTTCATCAATTGTCACATATTTCTGGGACATTCTGACTGTTACCATAAATATTTCACATTAGTTTATCAATATAACCCTCACTAACTGCTCAATATGAAGGAAGAATCACTCAAACGTTCAAATATTTGCTAATGTGCTATTTTGTAACGCGCCATCATGTCCATTTCACTCTGTATGAAAATACAGTCCACAATTACACACAAGAAATGCAGGACATCACAAGAGCACAATAAGCATGTTGCTCTGCATGCAAGGTGACATTGTTTACTGTATATTTAGCCCAGCACAGGAACAATTGGCTGGTAAACAAGCCTGGAGCAGACCCAGGAAACACTGGAGAGATTATACTTATACATTGGGGGCCCCACAGTATGGAGTTGGAGAAAGTTGCTGGTTAAAACTACTGCTTGCCTGCTGGGGGTGTGGTTAACAGCCATATTGCGGTAATAGGTTGCTTCTTCACCTCAGTAAGAAAAAAATCCATATCGTCACCGCCCTAGTGCTAAGGCATGAGTTTAGTACTATGGTCTATACTTTACACTGGGAGAGCTGGTTTTCAGTTGAGTCAGTCTGTTGATATGCTGGTTAGCAGTGTGCTGAGTCTGACTGGCCTGTTGGATCACTAGCTATGTTTCCATCCACTTGTCAGTTGTATTATGTGAAGTTCGCTAAAAACATGAATGCAAATAAAGCCGGTGAAAGTGTGTTTCCATCCAACGGCTTTAAAGCGAATAAAACATGCTGTTTTGCGGTCAAATTGGTATATCGAATAGATTTGAGACATTTAAGGCGTTTCCATTCATTTTCGCACTGAATCGCGTTTAAGATAGCCTAACATTTGTGAACAAAGTTTTGCTAGCCAAAATGGATTGCGCCGTCTACAAATGATTAATATTGCACAAGTTGTAATAGTGCTTAGGTGCCAGCTGATAGTGACATATCAAGCTATACTAGTGAGACAACAACGGCGCTATCAAAACATCGCTATGATGATGATGCAGATGCACGTTATGGCATTTCTTAGATTTTTGCTGTCTAATAGCCGTTATAATTCGCTCGTGAATCAAATAAAAAAAAGTCTCTTGTCTCCTCATTCGTCCATTTACATCCAGTGTTGAGCAAGTTACTTCCAAACTGTAATGTTTTATAGATTACTAGATATTGTCTTTTGAGAGTATTTAGTTATATAATATTACTGTCTCTGAATTGTAATGCTTTACACTACTTTTGAGTTACTTTCACCAAAATAACAGTGGAAGTTTGACTTGGCAGGTAGCTTGTGAATTTCACCACCGCATCAATAAAGTCTCCTCTTTATCCACATATGAGTGGATAATAAGAATATGCAAAGTAACTCTAGCTATAAAAATGGAGAAGTAAAACGTACAATAGGCATGTAGGAGAAAATGAAAGTACCTTACAGTTGTATTGAAGTACGGCATAGTTACTTTCCACGGCTGATGTACGTGTAGTAAGCCTTAATTCCCGACATATTTCTATCTGTCAGCAGCTCGGACACGCTGCTGTCTGCGCTGACGTACCGTCACCTGTTGGGACACAGATGTTGTCCGTACCGTCTCTGGTTCTGACCACGGGAACAGTGACGAGACAGCTCGCTTCAACGCAGCGTAATAACTCAACCATCAAATACAGCAACAGGAAACAATACTCACGGCTTTTTCCTGTGAAGAAATGTTTCGCGGTGTTGGTGAATTCTTAAAATAACAAAACGCCACTAAATGTTGCGTTGTAACTCGCGTTACTGAGATTGTAACGGGTATAATATTGCCGAAATTTAATTAATAATGCGTTATATTGCTGCGTTACAACAAAAAGGAATACATTACTGTATTTGCGTTACTTTTGTAACGCGTTACCCTCAACACTGCTTATATCTGTCTTTGTTGACACCATGTCGGCAAAGAAAGCGGAAATATGTGGCGGAAATGATCTAAAACTTCTTCTTTGCTTTATGGCGGGTTGCAAACATAAAGTGACCTAAAACGTAATGGCAGTTCATTATTTATTCAGCAAATAACGTTTCCATCAGCGTTTATCGCATAAGCCGTTTACCGATGAAGAGAAAATCCGATGAGCTCAAACGTATAAACTTTGTGTCGATATTCATGAAATTCAATTGAATTTTACTGTTTCCATAAAGCATTTTTCATTCGATATTACTTAATTTGCATATAAATGAGTGGATGGAAACATGGCTACTCACTGGACTGTTCTGCCATCCTGTCTTTAGAATCTTTTCCGCCCTCCCCCACATAGTTGTCTTAACCAGCAAGTCTGTGTTTTTACGTTTTTAATGGCTGATCTATCTCATCCCTGTGTACCTGTAGGTGATGGGCCTCTCTACTCCTGGACAAGCAGAAATCACCAGTCTGGATTCAGCCAACATTGATGATGTCCTAAGTAAGGCGTCGCACTTTACTCTTTGAAAATGTCTTAAAGGAATAGTTTGACCTTTTGGGAAATGTACTTATTTGCTTTTTTGCTAAGAGTTGGATGAGAAGATCGATACAACTCTGTCTATTCATTCAATATGAAGCTAACTTGGCATAAAGACTGAAAACGGGGAAACCGCTTATTTCCCAAAATGTCAAACTATTCCTTTAATACTTATTCAGATCTTAGTTGTCCACTGTTTTTTCCTTACTTGCCTTAAGAGATACATATAGATTTTTCTTTGTTACATCCACCAAGAAGATTGTATATCTCTCTGCTGGTTAGCAGTTTATTGCAAAAGTCATGTGATATGGTGGCCAAGGAGGAACTTGGCTTATTACGCAATTAGTTGTTGGTGTTGATAGCACCGCTGAAAGTTCCCCCCCCCACATTTTATTTTATTTTATTTTTTTATTGTTTGCCTCATTGTTGCAGGTCTGACCTACTTGATAGACATTAGCCCTTGGCTTACCTTTTCACCAAATAAACATTTAATGAAATTTTACCAATGGGTGGTATGATA